>NC_056739.1:1316811352-1316843852 GCF_019279795.1 Protopterus annectens
GCCCTGGTCAACCAGATCTTTCAAGGTCAAATCAATTCTGTAATGAGAAATGTTGACATTATTCAGTGAAATTACCTCATAAGTAGTACCATCTAACACTAGTACATTCATTCTGTTGGTATAATCTGTCTTTGACATTATCAATACCCCTCCCCCTTTATCGGGTTTCATGACCCGCACAGATTTATCAAGTGTTAACTTTTTTAACAATGATGCTTCACTTTGGTTTAAGTTGTGCATTACAAAGTTCTCCTTACCTTTTAACAGGTTTCTAAAATCAAATTCACACAACGACTCAAAAAGTACCAAAACGCTAGCTAACGGGTGATTAAAGGTACTACACTTATGAACTAATCTGTTATTTTCAAGAGATAAACTGTTGTCAAAAAGTAACTTGAAGTTCAGTTTCTGCACCAAATATTTCAAGTCCAAAATTAGTTCCACCAACTTAGCTCGCAGTGTGGGAAAAAAATTAAAAGCCTTGCTGGACAAGTCAGCTATACTAGGGTCAAAGTCGGTGAATGAAACATTGTGTACAACAAAGTCCCCTTGTCTATTAATGTATGAGGTATAAAATCACATCACCTCCATTCTCGTTAATTGATACAGTCTCACCCCTAGAATTAGAGGTGCCGGTAAAATCATTACCTGAGTTTATATCAAGTTTCAGTTGTGTACCTGGTACTAATTCCATCTGGGTTGGTGTTGGCGGTCGTTCCAGTGAGGGGAGTTGACTTGTCTTCCCCTCGCTTGATTCTAATACTGTGGATGACTCATTTGATTTCGTATTCTTTCGGAGCACCTGGGAAGGGTGCGCCCTAAAGGGATACAATTGGTTGGCCACTGTTCAGCTACACCCATCCTAATTTCCTGGTTGTTGTTGGTGGACCATTAGATCTGTTGGTGCCATTCCCCCAGGGCGGTTTTGGATACACTTCACCCGCCTGATAGTTTTTGATGGCTTGCTCCAATTTTTTAACTTTCCGCAACTGGTCATCACCCGCTAGCTTGTCAGGCTTGTCCAAAAATCTCTTATAACCAAGACTAGAATGTTCAAACAAAAGATTTTCACGTAATGTTTTGTCTATTTTTGTAAGTTCGTTTTGCAACACATCCATACAAAGAGTGCTGTGTTTTATCAGCAGCTGCATTAATTCAATCCCTTGATGATTGAATAAGATAATGAAGTCCTTGTACAAAGTTGAATCAGATGTTAACCCATTGGGAAACTTCCAAGAGTGAAGACTGTTAGGAACAAGATTGTTCATAATGCAGTCACAAAAATAGGCATTCTCGACCTGTAGTTTACGGCATTTTAGAAGCTTATTTTCAAACACTGATAATGTTTGTTGAAAAGTCCCTTTGATTTCAATATTACTGTTGTTGTGTTGAAACGAAAAATCCCTATCGAACCATCTCTGGAAAGTATTGATATTCACGTCGCTGCTACCACAACTGGAGCTACTTCGCAAAGCTCCATTGTTTAAAGGGCCTTGTCCAGGAGGTATACTGCTATCACTTCTGTTTGGTGAACTGAATGGTGCTTCTCTGGATATCTCGTGCAAAAGTTGAGTTAAAATACTCATATTCTCTCTTGGGTTATTCCCTAAGGTAAAATTGCATGGAGAAGAACCCATTCTTGGTTCATAGGTTCATAGGTTCATAGGTTTATACTAGGCTATCTGCCCTAAGGCATTTATATGCCTAGCCCAAAGTTTTGTGGCTTACGCCACCCCTTATATGAAAAAATACTGTGCCCATTAGTTTGTTTTGCCTCTGTCCAGCAGTGACACAGAGATGATTCCCGGGGTAAACCTACGATCTCCCATCCACAGATCAAGATTTCTCTTGAACAGAGCCAGCGAGGTGCTCTGCCTCACATGGACCGGGATTTTATTCCACAGCATAGGGAGTCTCTGAGTGATAAATCTATCCCTCCAGCAAGTCCTATTTATATCCGTGCTAAGGTTTAAGTCGCTTGCTCTAGTGGTTTTGGTGGATTTGGATTTTTTGAGGTGGAGCATGTCCATTAATTCCGGGTTGGTCATGGCCTTGTATGTCAGGCACATGTCACCTCTGAGCAGACAGTATGCGACTGAATAGAGCTGGAGTTTCTTCAATCTGGCAGCATATGACAGATTTTGGAGTCCCTTTATCCTTTTGGTGAGGAACTTTTGGGGTCTCTACAATTGCTGCAGATGTCGGGTGAGATACTAGATCATTGGTCTGATAAGTGAAGAGTACAGGGGAACAATGACCTCACTAGATCTGGATGTGAATCCCTTCATGATCAGGTGGGCAATGTAGAAGGTCTTTCTAACCACTTTAGCAATGTGAGTGTCAAAAGAAAGGCCACTGTCAACCTGGATCCCCAGGTCCCTGATAACCTCTTCTGTGCTTAGTGGATTGCCACCTATATGGTAGCTTGGGGTTACCTTGTTTTTCCCGAAGGGTATGACTATACATTTTTTGGCGTTTAACTTCAGGCCGTGGCTCTGGCACCAGCTATCTGTTTCCGTGAGGCCCTTCTGAAGGATATCCGTGTCCGATGCACTTTCCACTATGGTGCCCAGTTTGCAGTCTTCTGCAAACTTTGTCAGCCAAAGTCCTCCCATGTTGGCCTGTACTTCTGAGAAGTAGATGCCGAACAATAGGGGGCCAAGGACCGAGCCCTGTGGGACACCACTTGTGACCGGCTTGGAGTCTGACATAGCGCCAGCAACTCTAACCCTGTGGGTTTTGTCCTTAAGCCAGTTTGCAACCCATCTTGTGACATATGGGTTTACATTTAAGCTGGTAAGTTTTTCTACAATACCCGAGTGGGGTATTGTGTCGAAAGCCTTTGCAAGGTCAAGGTAGGCTGTATGGACTGCCTTTCCCTCATCAATGGCCTTGGTGACTGTTTGAAGAAGTCGACCAAGTTCAAAAGGCATGATCTGCCCTTGACGAAGCCAAACTGGGTCAGGTCCAATGTCTGCAAGTCCCCTATATCTTTGTTTATGAGCTCCATTATGATCCTCTCCATAGCTTTGCAGACTAGACTTGTTAAGCTTATGGGGCAGTAATTACCAGGGTCCGTAGAGGCACCGCCTTTGTGGAGTGGGACCACAGTTGCCGTTCGCCACTCCTTGGGCACGTATCCTGTGGTAAGGCTGAGATTAAACAGCTGCCTTATGTGCGGGTTTAATTCCTCATTTAGCTCGTGTAGCACACAGCCGGGGACACCATCCGGTCCCATTGATGCTGTGTTTTTAGCTTTAGAGAGCAGCTTTCACCTGCGCATTTGAGATGTCTGGGAGGCTACACTCCACTGGGATAGTTATCTCTCCTTTGGGGGGGAGAGGGGAGTGAAGTTTGCACTGAACCTGTCTGCCAGTATGTTGGCAATGTCTGTGGGTTCAGTGATTTTTGTATCATTTTGGACTAATTCTAAGCATATCTGGGAGTTTCCACCCAGGTTCCTAACATAGTTGAATAAGGCCTTATGATTGTCCTTTGAATCCATGGCAATTTTTCTCTCAAAATTGGCCTTAGTTGATTTTATGAGTGCTCGTATTTTTTTACTAATAATGATCGGGGTGACTTCCCTTTTATGGATTTTGTTCTATCATGTAATAGCTTTCTCCTCTTATTGTAAAGTTTGTTAATGGCTGGGGTCCACCAGACTGGACGTTTGCCCTTTGTGGAAAGAAAAAAATATTCCCGTAACAGACTCAATGAAGGCTGTCCCAAAAAACGTCACCAAAGTGCCAGTTCAACAAATCAGACTCTTCAGTCCAAAAGTATATTTCCACAAGATTTAATGAACGAAAAACAAAAAACATAGGTTCTATGTTTTTTGTTTTTCGTTCATTAAATCTTGTGAAAATATACTTTTGGACTGAAGAATTCCTCATTCCTAATTCCTCATTTAGCTCGTGTAGCACACAGCCGGGGACACCATCCGGTCCCATTGATGCTGTGTTTTTAGCTTTAGAGAGAGCAGCTTTCACCTGCGCATTTGAGATGTCTGGGAGGCTACACTCCACTGGGATAGTTATCTCTCCTTTGGGGGGAGAGGGGAGTGAAGTTTGCACTGAACCTGTCTGCCAGTATGTTGGCAATGTCTGTGGGTTCAGTGATTTTTGTATCATTTTGGACTAATTCTAAGCATATCTGGGAGTTTCCACCCAGGTTCCTAACATAGCTGAATAAGGCCTTATGATTGTCCTTTGAATCCATGGCAATTTTTCTCTCAAAATTGGCCTTAGTTGATTTTATGAGTGCTCGTATTTTTTTACTAATAATGATCGGGGTGACTTCCCTTTTATGGATTTTGTTCTATCATGTAATAGCTTTCTCCTCTTATTGTAAAGTTTGTTAATGGCTGGGGTCCACCAGACTGGACGTTTGCCCTTTGTGGAAAGAAAAAAATATTCCCATAACAGACTCAATGAAGGCTGTCCCAAAAAACGTCACCAAAGTGCCAGTTCAACAAATCAGACTCTTCAGTCCAAAAGTATATTTCCACAAGATTTAATGAACGAAAAACAAAAAACATAGGTTCTATGTTTTTTGTTTTTCGTTCATTAAATCTTGTGAAAATATACTTTTGGACTGAAGAATCTGATTTGTTGAACTGGCACTTTGGTGACGTTTTTTGGGACAGCCTTCATTGAGTCTGTTACGGGAATATTTTTTTCATTACCAGTTTCTTTCTTCCCGTTTTCCATTTTGTGATCCTTTGTGGAAAGAGTCTTGGTTTTATTTGGAATTGCCTGATCCATGCAGTCCTGGAGGTGTTCATAGAAGGCATTTGTAAGGGCTTCCGCAGCTTGGGTTGTGGTTTACACTGGCTCAGGGGCCTTGAAGGATACCACACCAGTCTTGAGTAGTGTGAAGTTTGCTTTAGAGAAGTTCTTCACTGTGTTTTTTTTTGTTTGGGGTGGGGGTGGGATGTGGATTTCCAGTGAGATTAGTTTATGATCAGATCTCACCAATGAGGGATATACTTCCGGTGTGGAGCATTTTGTCCCCATGTTTGTGATAATGAGATCTAGTATATTTTCTCCTCTCATGGGAACAGTGACTAGCTGTTCCATGGCATTTGAATTTATGAACTCCAGGAACCGTTGGGCTAGAAAGTTAGGGCTTGAGTAATGTTCCCAGTCTATATTCGGGTAGTTGAAGTCACCCAATATGATGGTGTTTGGAGATACATTTATACCCTCCAGTGTCTTCAGGAAGGCTCTGTGGGGTTCCTGAGTTTGAGAGGGTGGCCTGTAGCATGCTACAATTTGTAGAGCAGTTTTGCCTATGGTTAGTTGCACCTGGATGGTTTCAAGCTTATGCGTTGCCACCAACCTGGAGGTGTGGGTATCCTTTATGGATATGGATACACCCCTCCTTTTGTGGTGTGGTCGGGTTTTGGGGCAACGCATGATATGAGGTAAAACCTAATAGTGCCGGGGTGCTCTCAGGAGCCTTGAATCAGGTTTCAGTTACAGCACAGACATCGATGTTCTCCATACTGAGAAGGGCCTTGAGTGCGTGCATTGTGAGATTTAGACTTCTGGCATTGAGCAGCATTACCCTCAGTTTCTTCCCATTTTTGTTTTCTAGGGTGGTAGG
This sequence comes from Protopterus annectens, assembly GCF_019279795.1. Taxonomy (NCBI): domain Eukaryota; kingdom Metazoa; phylum Chordata; order Ceratodontiformes; family Protopteridae; genus Protopterus; species Protopterus annectens. The sequence goes on from NC_056739.1 coordinate 1,316,816,963, forward strand.
TTTAGAATTTGAGCCTTGCCTAAAAAAGGCACTATGGGGGTGGCAAGAGCCTTAGCCAATATCCGGAATCCCAGGGGTGACAGGTGCAAGCCGTCCCTTGCGAATTAGCGTGGCTTGTCAAGCATGTCATCCCAGGCAGACAGACACTGGATCCCCTTTGAATGACACCAGACATTAAGCCAATTGTTAAAGCTGATCATCTTGTCTCTATATTGTGGCATCATTCTTGGTGAAGGAAGGACACTGCTCAGGGTCAGGGTCATACCTGCCTGGGCTACATAATCAGAGAGCTCCTCTATGTCTCTTTTCATGTAGTCCAGGGAGGTACGTCTCAGGTCGTTCACACCAGCATGGACAATGACTGTGTCATATTTGTACTTGCCGTGGAGTGACCCGAGTGCTTGTGTTATGTGGCGGATTCTAGCGCCCGATAGGCAGCTTACTGTGACCCTCTCCTTGTTCAGCCTGGTGAGTGGGGCGTCAGTGTGTCTGACTATGGAGTCACCTATGACAAGTATGTTTGGTGTTGTATTTGGCCTTAAGGGCTGTGACTGCTTTGCACACTGATTTTGTGGTTTATGTGTTGCTTGTGGGGTGTCTTGAGGTAGCAGTTGTTTGGGTGTCTGCTTTGGAGGCCTCTGCTGTTTAGGTACATTTTTACTCAGAGCCTCCGAGTATGTCTTTGTGTGTTTATGTGTTTGATTCAGTGGTGTGGTAGCATTATGTGAGGCTGGTTTTGTGGTGTGTGTAGTTGCCTTCTGCTCAGCCTCCAGTTTGGCTAAATAGCTGCATCTCTCGCAAGTATTTGTGTTATGTGGGAGGAGGAGAGGGTTGTCTGTGTACATGAGGCAATTGTAACATTGCCTCAATATTCCCAGATTCACCAACTGGGCAGGAGAGGATGCCAGCATCTGGCCCTTCGACATTCTTGAAAAATTAAGAAGTTAGGTATGGGACTGAATAAGAGAGGACTTAGTAAGGAAGTGGGTACTCCTGGGGGGGGTTTCGCAAGTGAGGGACTTTGTATAATATAGAAGTGACAAGTGCTGAGCTTTTTTTTTTTTTTTTGAGAAAAAGAGAAAAAAAAAAAAAAACCTTTTAGGAACAAGTGCTGTGCTTTTTAGTCAAGGGATATACTGTTTAGGTTACTAGTAGAGCAGTTCTAAGGGAAAAAATGAAGAACAGACTTTATGGAGCCAGAAAAAGTTTAACCTTGTTAAACCGGCGCTGCCCGATGCTGCTCTAGTGGCAACTCCGCTCTAAACCGCGCTAAAGCGTGCTTTATAGCACGGAAACTGGAAAGATGCTTTTTCTGTCCTCTGCTGCTCTAGGAACGTTGCTGGATACCACGAGGAGCTGTGCTGAGTTCTCTACAGCCAGAAAAGCCTGCCAAAGCGTGCTTTATAGCAGGGGGCTGGAAAAGGCAGGAAATGACCCAAAATGGCCACTGAACTACAAGTAACTGTCTTAAACCACTCCTCTGAGGACAAACAGGCAGCTCAGTACTCCCCACTCCCACTGGTGAGTAAAGAAACTTCCCCCTGACCAAACAAAGAAAATGGAGAAGTACAGGAACCAAGGCAAAGCCTAGGGATCAGCAAAATCTGATCACTGGAACAAACTAGCCAGGAAAGTTAGGAGAACAAGAATATTTTTTTTTGTTTTTTTTTTCAAGTTTTTTTCACAGACAGAACAGAAAACACAATAAATGCTTTGCTTTTCGATTAAATGCTATCAAAAGCTAGTACACTTGAGTGTATTAGCCTGTAGTTTAACTTTTAAGCAAACTTAAACTAAGAAGTGCAACCAACAATTAAAGCTTATAAAAACAGGAAAAACAAGAAATACCACTATAAAATAGACAGAAACAGTTGTCGAATAACACAAATGGTGGAAAAATGCAAGAAAAAATACGTAAAATCAATAAAATTAATAAAGTCACAGACTTACGAACAAAACCAACAGCGAAACAACAATAGCTTCTAAAACCAAGAAAGGAACTTTCCAAACACTTTGAAATCAGTTTATTAAGTGCTTTCATCAGCATCAATCAGCTGACTTCATCAGAATAACAATACATTGTTACTAGAAGCCATTTTATATAAAAAATTAAGTCACATGACATTCCAATTAAACAATAAACAAATCTTAAAATTGCATCTAAAGCAGTGCACCACCAGTTGTATAAGCTATTTTATATAACCATAATACCCTTCCTAATACTAAATAAAATTAAAAACGAAAAACCACATAACAATACATAGTAAAGAATACATATATATGTGTGTAAATATATAAATTGTATGAAAGTGTAGCAGCAACCTCCTACGAGTCTAATATAACCACCATAAATTTCAATAATAAAACTACCTGTTAATAATAAAGAACCACCCTCTATTTTATTCCCTCTCCTTAATCCATGCCTAGTTCCGATAAGTTTTTAATTTTAGAAAACTACTGAGACTCAATGCCTCATTTAGTCCCGGAAACTTGGTTGCATTTAGCCTGATTTGCCAAGCTAGTTACCTGAACTCTAAATAATCTTCCCAGGGACCCCCATGTATTTCTTGTGCAACTTTTTCAAGGACCAAAAACCTAAAAACATGTCCAGGAAACTGTTGAACATGTTTAAACAAGGCATTATTGTTGCTGGAATTTCTAATATCTCTAACATGCTCATAAATTCTGTCTTTAAAACATCTTTTGATTTTTCCAGCATAAAATCCTTGACAGTTACTATACAGGGCTACATAAACTATTCCCCTACTAATACAGCTATGCTTGTCCAAAGGTCTGACATAAATGTTGTTCATTTTAATGTTAATATCAGTACAAATCATACAACATTGTGCACAAAACCTACACTTTTTTGTGCCACCATGCTCCATAGATTTCACCAAGTTGCCCTGTTCCAATAAATTCTTGATGGTAACACCTCTCCTAAAAATAATACGAGTTGTAGACTCTACCTTGTCTACCACGTCCATCTGGGGAAAAACCCCCCAAATTTTTCCTTTTAAAGTTTTAATATTTATTTTTTTCCCTTTAAAACCTTTTTGGGTTAAAAGGGGAAAAAAAAACTTGGGTACCCCCTTCTCTCTTTTTTTGTTTTATTTGAAAAAATTTTTTCCCCTTCCCCCCTTAAATTTGGAAAATTTTTAATTTCCAACCCTCTTTTCCTTTAATTTTTTAAAATAGGGTAATAAATTTTTAAAGGGAAAGGCCTAAAACACTGTTTCATTTTTTAAATTTGGAAATCAAAAATTTTCTTTTCCCCCTTGTCCCCATTGGGAAATTAAAAAACATTGGGGTCCTTTTTAAAAAAAACCCCCCTTTTAACATTTAAATAAAAAACCTTTAAAATGAAAAAAAAAACCCTTTTCCCAAATTTTGGTTTTCCCATACATCAAAAAAAAACCGGGCAAACCCCCAACATCCCCTTAATTTTTGAAAAACTGTTTAAAAAAAAAAATTTTTTGGGAAATGTTTAAAAAACTAAAAAAAAATTTTTTTTAAAAAATTTGTAAAAAAAAATTTCCCTTAAAACCCCTTTTAAACCCTTTTAAAAAAAATTAAAAAAATTATAACAAAAACCCAAAAACCCCTGTTTAAATAAACCAACAAAACTTTTCCCTCCCAAATAAACCCCATAATTAATTTTTTTAACAGAAAAATTTTTTCCCTTGTGTTTTGAAAAACCGGGGCCCAAAAAAAAAATTTTGTTTTTTTGGGAAAATGTTTTGAAAAACTAAAAGAAACCTTTATTCAAAAATTTCCCCTTTAAAAACCCAAAACTTTCAAAAAAATCAAACCCTGTGGGGAAAATTTTAACTTTAAAACAAATTTTTAAAAAACCATCAACCCGAAACCTGTTGAAACCCCAAACATCCCTTTTGGGTTTAAACCCCCCTTTTAAAAAGTGTTAACTTTTTTCTGAGCCTTCACTTTTTTAAATTTGAATCCAAGTTTTCCTTTAAAGGTTTTAAAAAAAATTCCACAATTAAAAAAAAAGGGGCCCCTGGGGGGAAAGGTATACAAACTTTCTTTTATTTTCGAGAAAAAATTTTAAAAGAATTTGGTTGTTTGAAAAACCCCAAAAAGTTCCACCAACTTAGGTCCTGGTCCCAAAAAAATTTTCCCGGTAAAATAAATTTTTAGGGAAAAGTTGAAAAACAGTGAAACAAAGTTTGCCATTAAAAATTGGGGAAAAATTCATTTTTGTTGTTATAATTTTCCCCTAAAATTTAAATTCAAACTTACCTTTTAAATCTTTTCCATTGGAACACAATTTTATCGGGGTTTTTCCCCAATAAATTGTTTTCCTTTGGTTTTAAGTTGGGGTTTCCCAAAGTTTCCCCTACCTTTTAACAGGTTTCCCTAAAAAAAAATTTTTTCCCAAAACGACTCAAAATCCAAAACGGTTGTTTTGGGGAAATTAAAAGGTCCATTCCCCAAATTTTGGGAAAAAGTAAATTTAATTCTTTCCCAAATTTTTAATTTTCCAAAATTTTTCAAAACCTTAGTTTTCCCCTTGTAAAAAATTTCCTTTCCCAAGACTAAAAATTTTCAAAAAAAATTTTAAAAAAGTTTTGTCTATTTTTGAAAGGGGTTTTTTTAAACACATCCCTAAAAAATTTGTTTTTTTATAACAGTTTTTAAAAACCCTTTGAATTAAAATGGGTAAAACCCTTTCCCAAATTTTAATCAAGTTCCATTGGGTTCCGGAAAATTGGGAAAAAAATTGTTTTAAATTTGGCTTCCCAAAAAATAGGATTTGCCCTTGTTTCCCTTTTAAAATTTTTAAAAAAAATTTTTGTGGAAAACCCCCTTGATTTCATTTTTTTTTCCGAAAAAAAACCTTGAACCCTTGGAAAATTTTGGGTTTGGCCTGCTCCCCAAAACCTAATTTCCTTTTTTTGGGTTTTTGGGGAATTAATTCTTTTGGGTTTAAAAAAAGGGTGTTTTGGATACCTTCAAATTTTTTAAAAAATCCTTTCTCCTTTTTTAATTAAAATTCATAGAAGCCCTTTCCTTGGGTCCAAAAACAAAACCAAGACAAAAAATGTTCAAAACCAAAAAGGAATTTCCAAAATTTTTGTCATTTTTAATTCTTTTTAAACACACCCAATAAAAAGGGGGTTTTTATCAAATTCAAAAATTTTTCCCCCCTTAAAAGTTTTTAATAAAAAATCAAGTCCTTGACATTAATAAAAATTTTAAACCAAAATTGCTTAAAAGAGTGAAACCTTATAAGTTGTTTTAATCCATTCCCCAAAAAAAAAAATTTTAAAAAAAACCCCCAAAAATTTTAGAAAGGCTTATTTTTAAAAATAAAAATTGTTTGAAAAGGTCCCAAAATTGAGCCAATTTTCCCCGGTTTTTGTCAAAAAAAATCCAAAAAAAAAAACCACCCTTAAATTTTATTCCCCCCCAAAATCCAGCCCAAAGTTCCATTTTTTTTAAATTTTGGGAAAATATTTAACTTCTTTTGGTCCCAAATTGGTTTGCTTTCCTGATTTCCCAAAAATTTTAAAATTAAATAACCCCAAATTATTTCTTTTTAATTTTAAGGGAAAAAACCCTAAAACCCCTTTCCCGGAAAACGGAAAAAATTTTTTAAACAAAAATTAGTTTTAAACCAAGGGGAAAACCCTTCCAAAACTTTTTAAAACATTTTTGGTTTTTCCCAGCATAAAAATTTAAATTCAACCGGGGAATAAAATACTTTTACTAAAACCCATTTTTTAAAAATCAATAAAGGGCTTTTTAAAAAACAATAAACAAATCTTAAATTGCATCTAAAGCAGTGCACCACCAGATGTATAAGCTGCTTTGACATAAACTAGAATACCCTTCCTAATAGCCTTTAAAATAAAATTTAAAACGAAAACCACATAACAATAAATAGTAAAGAATACATATATATGTGTATAAATATATAAAGTATATGAAAGTGTAGCAGCAACCTCTCATCACTTAAATTACAACCACCAGAAGTGTCAATAATAAAACTACCTGTTAATAATAAAGAACCACCCTCTATTTTATTCCCTCCTTAATCCATGTGCCCAGTTCCGATAAGTTTTAATTTTAGAAAACTACTGAGACTCAATCGCGTCATTTAGTCCCGGAAACTTGGTTGCATTTAGCCTTGATTTGCCAAACTAGTTACCTGAACTCTCTAAATAATCTTCTTCCCAGGGACCCCATGTATTTCTTTGTGTGTAACTTTTTCAAGCGGACCAGAAACCTAAAACATGTCCAGGAAACTGTTGAACATGTTTAAACAAGGCATTATTGTTGTTGCAATTTCAAATCGTCTCTAACCTGCTCATAAATTCTGTCTTTAAAACATCTTTTGATTTTCCAGCATAAAGTCCTTCTGACAGTTACCACACAGGGCTACATAAACTACTCCCCTACTAATACAGCTATGTTTGTCCAAAGGTCTGACACATAAATGTTGTTCATTTAATGTTAATATCAGTACAAAGAAATTATACAACATCAGTGCACAAAACCTGCACTTTTTTTGTGCCACCATGCTCCATAGATTTCACCAAGTTGCCCTGTTCCAATAAATTTTGATGGTAACATATCTCCTGGGTACACAATACGAGGTTGTAGACTCTACCTTGTCTACCATGTCCATCTTGGGAAAATATACCAGTTTTTTCTACATATCAAGTACTTGTTGGTGTAATCTTGTGAAAACCTGGGTTTACAAAGGAAAGATTTAAAAGCATTGGATGAGCCACCTCTCTCTTACCTTTTGCTCATCCTCAAGCTGAGGGATACTTGAGGGAATATCGCCCAATAATTCCTACCTGAATTGGTGGGGAAGATGTTTGAATATTCCATCCTCTCTTTTCCTCTTCACTTCTTGGTAAATAGGGTCAATAAGACTTCATAGCCTCAGTGCTTTAAAAGCATCTGTTTCATTGTTTTGCATTTTGTGTTACAAAATCATCAGTCCCTTGTCACTTATAATGTACCAGAAATCCAGACATACTGTTTTTAAATAACCTCTTTTCACATGTTGAGGATGACTACTTTGGATAGTGTAATAAACTATTTGAATAGGCTGGTTTTCTAAACAGGTCACAAACAAAACACTGCTTTAACTACATCTTTTCTTAAGTTGAACATCTAAGTAGTTAACAAGTCATTTTCTCTGTACAGTGTGTGTGAATCTAAGAAATGATGTAGTATTGTTGATGTAAAATAAAAATTCCTCAACACTTTTTGAATCAGCTTCCTTCAAACAAAAAACAAATAAACAATATAACAAAAATAAAAAGCCACTGTTCCCAAAGGTAGAATCCAACAAACATCCTTCCGCATCCAACATCAAACATAATAATGTTGTTGGTGAGAACACAGGGCAATAGCATGCCCCCATTGCCACCCTGGATTTTGTAAAAAAACCTGTCCTTCAAAAAAAACAAAATTGTGTTTGAGGAGAACTAGCTCTTATTAGACAAACTAATACAGAAATTTCATTATTACTAAACAATTTGCTATCAAACAAAACTCTTCAAACCAATCCAAGCCCGCTGAGTGTGTGTGGGAATAACATTAAACAAATTGATAACATCAACCAGTAAGAAAGCCTGATTGAGAATCAAAGCATACTTGGTTTAAACTTTTCAAAAGTGCCAAGAGTCAACCCCTTATATGCTGCTCATCCTTCAGGGTATTTTTCAACATTGAATCAATGTATTTCCAGTAAGAGAATGTCTTTGAACCATCTCAGCTAATAACAGTGGGCATCTCTATAGGAGGGGTTATACAAATCTTTCTAGAGTTTTTGGGATGCTGAAAATATTCAGCACCCTAGGATGTTTGACACTCAAAATTTGTATACATCATACTCTATTTGGTCTCCCCTGGTCAACCAGATCTTTCAAGGTCAAATCAATTCTGTAGTGAGAAATGTTGACATTATTCAGTGAAATTTCCTACTCATAAGTAATGCCATCTAACAGTAGTATTCATTCTGTTGTTATAATCTGTCTCTGACATTATCAATACCCTCCCTCTCCCCTTTATCGGGTTTCATGACCCACACAGATTTATCAAGTGTTGTCTTTTTTTAACAAAATGATGCTTCACTTTGGTTTAAAGTTGTGCATGACCAAGTTCTCCTTACCTTTTAACAGGTTTCTAAATCAAAATTCATGTACAACGACTCCAAAGTATTAAAACGCCAGTTAGCTAATGGGGATTAAAGGTACTACAATTCTTATGAACTAATCTGTTATTTTCAAGAGATAAACTGTTGTCAAAAGTAACTTGAAGTTCAGTTTCTGCACAAAATATTTCAAGTCCAAATTAGTTCCACCCAACTTAGCTCACTGTGTGGGAATGAAAATTAAAAGCCTTGCTGGACAAGTCAGCTATATTTAGTCAAAGTCGGTGAAAAAATTGTGTACAACAAAGTCCCCTTTGTCTATTAATGTATGAGAGGTTATAAATCACATCACCTCCAATCTCGCTTTGGTTGATCCAGTCTTACCCCTAGAATTATAGAGGTGCCGTGTAAATCACAGTCACCCAGAGGTTTAGCATCAAGTTCCAGCTGTGTACCCGGTAGTCTGCTAAGTCCATCTGGCTTGGTGTTGGCAGTGGCGGCCCATCCAGTGAGGGGAGTTGACTTGTCTTCCCTCGCTTGATTCTAATACTGTGGATGACTCATTTGATTTCGTATTCTCTCGGAGTGCCTGGGAAGGGCGCGCCTCCCAAAGGGATGCTGCCAATTGGTTGGCCACTGTTCAGCCATACCCATCCTAATTTCCTGATGTTGTTGGTTGGACCATTAGATCTGTTGGTGCCATTCTCCATAGGCGGTTTTGGATACACTTCACCCGCTTCGATAGTTTTTGATGGCTTGCTCTAATTTTTAACTTTCCTATGCAACTGGTCATCACCCGCTAGCTTGTCAGCCTTGTCCAAAAATCTCTTATAACCAAGACTAGAATGTTCAAACAAAAGATTTTCACATAATGTTTGTCTAGTTGTTGTAAGTTAGTTTTGCAACACATCCATACAAAGAGTGCTGTGTTCTTTATCAACAGCTGCATTAATTCAATCCCTTGATGATTGAATAAGATAATCAAGTCCTTGTACAAAGATTGACTCAGATGTTAACCCATTGAAAACTTCAAGAGCTAAGACCATTAGAACAAGATTATTCTTAATGCATTCACAAAAAATAGGCATTCTCGGAGCCTGTAGTTTACGGCATTTTAGAAGCTTATTTTCTTCAAACACCAATAATGTTTGTGGAAAGTCCCATTGAGTTCAGTGTTACTGTTGTTGTGTTGAAACGAAAAATCCCTTTACTCCACCATCTCTTTAGAAAGGATTAATATTCACGTCACAAGCTACTTCAATAACTGGAGCTACTTCGCAAAGCTCCATTGTCTCTAAAGGGCCTTGTCCAGGAGGCGGGGGTATACTGCTATCACTTCTGTTTTGGCCAGAACTGAATGGTGCTTCTCTGGATATCCTCATGCAAAAGTTGGTTAAAATACCCATATTCTGTCTTGGGTCATTCTCTAAGGTAAAAATTACATGGAGAAGGACCCATTCTTAAATCCACAGATCATTTGAACAAAACCAAGAGCTTAAACAACAATAGCTACTAAAACCAAGAAAGGAACTTTTCCAAACACTTTGAAATCAGTTTATTAAGTGCTTTCATCAGCATCAATCAGCTGACTTCATCAGAATAACAATACATTGTTAAAGTATTAGAAGCCATTTTATATGGAAAAATCAAGTCACATGACATATCCAATTAAACAATAAACAAATCTTAAATTGCATCTAAAGCAGGTGCACCACCAGTTGTATATAAGCTGTTTTATATAACCATAATACCCTTCCTCATAATACTAAATAAAATTAAAACGAAAACCACATAACAATACATAGTAAAAGAATACATATATATGTGTATAAATATATAGAATTGTAATGACAAGTGTAGCAGCAACCTCCTCACTTGCAGCCTAATAATATAACCACCAGAAGTATCAATAATAAAACACCCACACCTCAAGACTGGTGGCAACGCATGATGCATCGGAGACCATCCAGGTGCAATTAAATTGTAGGCAAGACTGCTCTGCAAATAGTAGCATGTTTTACAGGCCACCTCACAAACCCAAGGAACCCTCACATGGCCTTCCCAAGAAACACTAGAGGGATAAATGTATCACCAAACACCATCATACTAGGTGACTTTCAATTACCCAAGTTTAGATTCATTGGGAACACTACTCAAGCCCAAACACCCTAGCCCAAAAGTTCCTGGAATTCATAAACTCCAAATGCCATGGGAACAACTAGTCACCATTCCTACAAGAGGAGATAACATACTTGATCTCATCATCACGAACATGGGAGCACAATGTTCAACACCGGAAGCATACTCCCCTCACTGGGTGAGATCAGATCACAAAACTAATCTCGGGCTTGGAGAGTCCTCATCCCACCCCCACCTGAAATAAAAAGACTCACAGTAAAGAAGAACTTCCCAAAGCCCGACTTCACACTTCTAAAGACTAGTGTGGTCTCCTTTGAGCCCCTGGAGCCGGCGGAAAACAGTACTCAAGCCGCTGAATCACTTACAAATGCCTTCTACCAGCACCTGCAGGACTGCATGGATACATACAAGGCAATCCCAAGCAAAACAAAGACTTCTTTGTGCCTCAAAGGCAAGCGTACCCAGTCTGGTGTGGACCCCAGCCATAAACAACTCTCTACAACAAAAGAGGAGGAAGCTACTACAAGATAGAGCAAAATCCTTAAAGGTAAGACACCCTTGATCACTATAAGTAAAAAACTAAGAGCTCATAAAATCATCCAAAGCAAATTTCTGAGAGAAAAATAGCTAAAGACTCAAAAGACAATCATAAGGCCTTTCTTTAGCTATGTTAGAAAAACCTAGGAGGAAACTCCCAGATATAGTTCAGAACTAGTTCAAATGTGGATGTGAAGATTACTGATCCTACAGACATTGCCAACATACTGGCTGGACAGGTTCAGTGCAAACTTCTCTCTCCCCTCCCCAAAAGGAGAGATATCTACAGGCTCAAATGATTTATTGCAGCCCTCAAACATCTCCAGCGCCCCAAGTGAGAACTGCTCTCCTGGAAAGCAAAAAACACAGCGTCCATGGGACCTGATGGTGTCCCTGCCTGCTGTGCTCCACGAACTCAATGAGGAATTAAACCACAGCCAGGGACAGCTGTTTAATCAAAAGTCTTACCTCTGGATACGCACTCCAGGAGTGGCGCACTGCAGCTGTGGTCCCACTTCACAAAGTGCCCACCGTTACCCCTCCACCGACCCTGGTAATTCTGACCCAGCTTGACAAGCCTTATCTTGCAAAGCCATGGAGAGGATCATAATGGACCCTCATAAATAAAGACATTGGGAATTTGCAGACTTTGGATCCAACCCAGTTTGGCTTTGCCGCTGTCAGAAAGGCAGATCATGCCTTTAAACATGGTTGACTTTTTCAAATAGATCACCAAAGCCATTGATGAGTGAAAGGCAATCCATAGCTCAGCCTCCCTCGATCTGGCTAAGGCTCTCGGCTGATGCAATACCGCACTTTCGGTTATCATTGAAAAACTCATCATGCTTCAAATGTTAAACGGTTGCCATACACCTGTAAGATGGGTTGCAAAACTGGCTAGAGTGACAGAACCCACAGGGTCAGGAGTTGCTGGCGCCAGCATGTCAGACCAAGCTCAGAAGCCTGTCCTGCACAAGTGGTGTCCCACAGGCTCAGTCCTGGGCTCACTTTTTTGGCATCTACTTTCTGAAGTACAAGCAAACACAGGAGGGTTATAAGTAATGACAAGAGTTTTGCAGATGACTGCAGAAAAACTAGGCTTCATAAGTAGGGGAAAACACATCTGACACAGATATCCTTCAGAAGGGTCTCACAGAAAGCGGATAACTGGTGCCAGAGCCACGGCTCTAAAGTTAAATGCTGCCAAAAATGTATAGTCATACCTTCTCGAAAACAAGGTTACCTCAGCTACCTAAATAGGAGGCAATCCACTGAGCACAGAAGAAGTTATCAGGGACCTGGGACCCAGGTTGATACAAAAGTAGTCTGTCATTCGGTCACCCATGTAGCTAAAGTAGTTAGGAAGACCTTCTAAATGGTGCTTCTCTGGATATCTCGTGCAAAGGTTGAGTTAAAATAACCATATTCTCTCTTGGGTCATTCCCTAAGGTAAAATTACATGGAAGAACCCATTCTTGGAATCACAGACTACGAACAAAACCAAGAGCGAAACAACAATAGCTTCTAAAACCAACAAAGGAACTTTCCAAACACTTTGAAATCAGTTTATTAAGCGCTTTTATCAGCATCAATCAGCTGACTTCATCAGAATAACAATACATTGTTACTAGAAGCCATTTTATATAAAAAATCAAGTCACATGACATTCCAACTAAACAATAAACAAATCTTAAAATTGCATCTAAAGCAGTGCACCACCAGATGTATAAGCTGTTTTATATAACCATAATACCCTTCCTAATACTAAATAAAATTAAAAACGAAAAACCACATAACAATACATAGTAAAGGATACATATATATGTGTATAAATATATAAAGTGTATGAAAGTGTAGCAGCAACCTCCTACGAGCCTAATATAACCACCAGAAGTGTCAATAATAAAACTACCTGTTAATAATAAAGAACCACCCTCTATTTTATTCCCTCTCCTTAATCCATGCCCAGTTCCGATAAGTTTTTAATTTTAGAAAACTACTGAGACTCAATGCGTCATTTAGTCCCGGAAACTTGGTTGCATTTAGCCTGATTTGCCAAACTAGTTACCTGAACTCTAAATAATCTTCCCAGGGACCCCCATGTATTTCTTGTGTAACTTTTTCAAGGACCAAAAACCTAAAAACATGTCCAGGAAACTGTTGAACATGTTTAAACAAGGCATTATTGTTGTTGCAATTTCTAATGTCTCTAACCTGCTCATAAATTCTGTCTTTAAAACATCTTTTGATTTTTCCAGCATAAAATCCTTGACAGTTACTACACAGGGCTACATAAACTACTCCCCTACTAATACAGCTATGTTTGTCCAAAGGTCTGACATAAATGTTGTTCATTTTAATGTTAATATCAGTACAAATCATACAACATTGTGCACAAAACCTGCACTTTTTTGTGCCACCATGCTCCATAGATTTCACCAAGTTGCCCTGTTCCAATAAATTCTTGATGGTAACACCTCTCCTAAAAATAATACGAGTTGTAGACTCTACCTTGTCTACCATGTCCATCTGGGAAAAATATACCAGTTTTTCTTAAGCATATCATGTATTTGTTGGTAATCTTGTGAAAACCTGGTTACAAAGGAAAGACGAAAAGCATTGGATGAGCCACCCTCTCTCTTACCTTGCTCATCCCTGTTGATATTTGAGGGAACATCGCCCAATTCCCTACCTGAATTGTAAAGATGTTTGAATATTCCATCCTCTCTTTTCCTCTTCACTTCTTGGTAAATAGGGTCAATAAGACTTAATAGCCTCGTGCTAAAAGCATCTGTTTCATTGTTTTACTTTGTGTTACAAAATCATCGTCCCTTGTCACTATACGAGAAATCCAGACATACTGTTTTTTAAATAACCCTCTTTTCACATGTTGAGGATGACTACTTTGATAGTGTAATAAACTATTTGAATATGTTGGTTTTCTAAACAGGTCACAAATAAAACACTGCTTAACTACATCTTTCTTAAGTTGAACATCTAAGTAGTTAATGTCATTTTCTCTGTACATGTGTGTGAATCTAAGAAATGATGTGGTATTGTTGATGTAAAATAAAAATTCCTCAACACTTTTTGAATCGCCCTTCCAAACAAAAAACAAATAAACAATATAACAAAAATAAAAAAGCCACTGTTCCTTAAAGGTAGAATCCAACAAACATTTCCGCTCCAACATCAACATAATAATGTTGGTGAACACAGGGGCACAGCATGCCCCCATTGCCACCCCGGATTTTTGTAAAAAAAACCTGTCCTTCAAAAAATCAAAATTGTGTTTGAGAACTAGCTCTATTAGACAAACTAATACAGAAATTTCATTATTACTAAACAATTTGCTATCAAACAAAAACTCTTCAAACCAATCTAAACCCGTTGAGTGTGGAATAACATTAAACAAATTGATAACATCAACCGTAAGAAAGCCTGATTGAGAATCAAAGCATACTTGGTTTAAACTTTTCAAAAAGTGCCAAGAGTCAACCCTTATATGCTGCTCATCCTTCAGGGCATTTTTCAACATTGAATCAATGTATTTCCCAGTAAAGAATGTCTTTGAACCATCCACAATAACAATGGGCCTCATAGGAGGGTTATACAAATCTTTCTGTATTTTTGGGATGCTGAAAATATTCAGCACCCTAGGATGTTTGACACTCAAAAATTTGTATACATCATACTCTATTTGGCCCTGGTCAACCAGATCTTTCAAGGTCAAATCAATTCTGTAGTGAGAAATGTTGACATTATTCAGTGAAATTTCCTCATAAGTAATGCCATCTAACAGTAGTACATTCATTCTGTTGTTATAATCTGTCTCTGACATTATCAATACCCCTCCCCCTTTATCGGGTTTCATGACCCACACAGATTTATCAAGTGTTAACTTTTTTAACAATGATGCTTCACTTTGGTTTAAGTTGTGCATGACCAAGTTCTCCTTACCTTTTAACAGGTTTCTAAAATCAAATTCACACAACGACTCAAAAAGTACCAAAACGCTAGCTAATGGGGGATTAAAGGTACTACACTTACGAACTAATCTGTTATTTTCAAGAGATAAACTGTTGTCAAAAAGTAACTTGAAGTTCAGTTTCTGCACAAAATATTTCAAGTCCAAAATTAGTTCCACCAACTTAGCTCACTGTGTGGGAACAAAATTAAAAGCCTTGCTGGACAAGTCAGCTATACTAGGGTCAAAGTCGGTGAAAGAAAAATTGTGTACAACAAAGTCCCCTTGTCTATTAATGTATGAGGTATAAATCACATCACCTCCAATCTTGTTAGTTGATACAGTCTCACCCCTAGAATTAGAGGTGCCGGTAAAATCATTACCTGAGTTTATATCAAGTTCCAGTTGTGTACCCGGTACTAGATCCATCTGGGTTGGTGTTGGCGGTCGTTCCAGTGAGGGGAGTTGACTTGTCTTCCCCTCGCTTGATTCTAATACTGTGGATGACTCGTTTGATTTCATATTCTTTCGGAGCACCTGGGAAGGGCGCGCCCTAAAGGGATACAATTGGTTGGCCACTGTTCAGCTACACCCATCCTAATTTCCTGGTTGTTGTTGGTTGGACATTAGATCTGTTGGTGCCATTCCCCCTGGGCGGTTTTGGATACACTTCACCCGCCTGATAGTTTTTGATGGCTTGCTCTAATTTTTTAACTTTCCACAACTGGTCATCACCCGCTAGCTTGTCAGCCTTGTCCAAAAATCTCTTATAACCAAGACTAGAATGTTCAAACAAAAGATTTTCACATAATGTTTGTCTATTGTTGTAAGTTAGTTTTGCAACACATCCATACAAAGAGTGTTGTGTTTTATCAACAGCTGCATTAATTCAATCCCTTGATGATTGAATAAGATAATCAAGTCCTTGTACAAAGTTAACTCAGATGTTAACCCATTGGGAAACTTCCAAGAGCGAAGACCGTTAGGAACAAGATTATTCTTAATGCATTCACAAAAATAGGCATTCTCGACCTGTAGTTTACGGCATTTTAGAAGCTTATTTTCAAACACTAATAATGTTTGTGGAAAAGTCCCATTGAGTTCAGTATTACTGTTGTTGTGTTGAAACGAAAAATCCCTATCGAACCATCTCTTTAAAGTATTAATATTCACGTCGCTGCTACCACAACTGGAGCTACTTCGCAAAGCTCCATTGTTTAAAGGGCCTTGTCCAGGAGGTATACTGCTATCACTTCTGTTTGGTGAACCGAATGGTGCTTCTCTGGATATCTCATGCAAAAGTTGAGTTAAAATACCCATATTCTGTCTTGGGTCATTCCCTAAGGTAAAATTACATGGAGAAGGACCCATTCTTGGAATCACAGACTACGAACAAAACCAAGAGCGAAACAACAATAGCTTCTAAAACCAAGAAAGGAACTTTCCAAACACTTTGAAATCAGTTTATTAAGTGCTTTCATCAGCATCAATCAGCTGACTTCATCAGAATAACAATACATTGTTACTAGAAGCCATTTTATATGAAAAATCAAGTCACATGACATTCCAATTAAACAATAAACAAATCTTAAAATTGCATCTAAAGCAGTGCACCACCAGTTGTATAAGCTGTTTTATATAACCATAATACCCTTCCTAATACTAAATAAAATTAAAAACGAAAAACCACATAACAATACATAGTAAAGAATACATATATATGTGTATAAATATATAAATTGTATGAAAGTGTAGCAGCAACCTCCTACGAGCCTAATATAACCACCAGAAGTGTCAATAATAAAACTACCTGTTAATAATAAAGAACCACCCTCTATTTTATTCCCTCTCCTTAATCCATGGCCAGTTTCGATAAGTTTTTAATTTTAGAAAACTACTGAGACTCAATGCGTCATTTAGTCCCGGAAACTTGGTTGCATTTAGCCTGATTTGCCAAACTAGTTACCTGAACTCTAAATAATCTTCCCAGGGACCCCCATGTATTTCTTGTGTAACTTTTTCAAGGACCAAAAACCTAAAAACATGTCCAGGAAACTGTTGAACATGTTTAAACAAGGCATTATTGTTGTTGCAATTTCTAATGTCTCTAACATGCTCATAAATTCTGTCTTTAAAACATCTTGATTTTTCCAGCATAAAATCCTTGACAGTTACTACACAGGGCTACATAAACTACTCCCCTACTAATACAGCTATGCTTGTCCAAAGGTCTGACATAAATGTTGTTCATTTTAATGTTAATATCAGTACAAATCATACAACATTGTGCACAAAACCTGCAGTTTTTTGTGCCACCATGCTCCATAGATTTCACCAAGTTGCCCTGTTCCAATAAATTCTTGATGGTAACACCTCTCCTAAAAATAATACGAGTTGTAGACTCTACCTTGTCTACCACATCCATCTGGGAGAAATATACCAGTTTTTCTTAAGCATATCATGTATTTGTTGGTAATGTTGTGAAAACCTGGTTACAAAGGAAAGATGAAAAGCATTGGATGAGCCACCCTCTCTCTTTCCCTGCTCATCTCTGTTGATATTTGATGGAACATCCCTCAATTCTTTACCTGAATTGTAAAGATGTTTGAATATTCTATCCTCTCTTTTCCTCTTCACTTCTTGGTAAATAGGGTCAATAAAACTTAAAGGGTAGCCTGTGCTAAAAACATCTGTTTTTTTGTTTTACTTTGCGATACAAAATCATTGTCCCTTGCCACCCTATGGGAAATCCGGACATACTGTCCATTTACTAACCCTCTTTTCACATGTTGAGGATGACTACTTTGATAGTGTAATAAACTATTTGAATATGTTGGTTTTTCTAAACTGGTCACAAATAAAACACTGCTTAACTACATCTTTCTTAAGCTGAACATCTAAGTAGCTAATTTCATTTTCCCTGTACATGTGTGTGAATCTAAGAAACAGTGTGGTACTGTTGATGTAAAATAAAAATTCCTCAAAACTTTTTGAATCACCCTTCCAAATAAATAACCAATCATCAATATAATGAAAATAAAAAAGCCACTGTTCCTTAAAGGTAGAATCCAACAAAAATTTCCACTCCCACATCTATGTAATAATGCTGGCGAACACAGGGGCGCAGCATGCCCCCATTGCCACCCCGGATTTTTGTAAAAAAAACTGTCCTTCAAAAAAAAAAAAACAAAATTGTGTTTGAGAACTAGCTCCATTAGACAAACTAATACATAAACTTCATTATTACTTAACAATTTGCTATCAAACAAAAATTCTTCAAACCAATATAAACCCGTTGAGTGTGGAATAACATTAAACAAATTGATAACGTCAACCGTAAGAAAGCCTGCTTGAGAATCAAAGCATACTTGATTTAAACTTTTCAAAACATGCCAAGAGTCAACCCCTATAAGCTGCTCATCCTTCAGGGTGTTTTTCAACATTGAATCAATGTATTTCCCCGTAAAGAATGTCTTTGAACCAGCCACACTAACAATGGGCCACATAGGAGGGTCATACAAATCTTTGTGTTTTTTTGGGATGTTTGACACTCAAAAATTTGTATACACCATACTCTATTTGGCCCTGGTCAACCAGATCTTTCAAGGTCAAATCAATTCTGTAGTGAGAAATGTTGACATTATTCAGTGAAATTTCCTCATAAGTAATGCCATCTAACAGTAGTACATTCATTCTGTTGTTATAATCTGTCTCTGACATTATCACTACCCCTCCCCCTTTATCGGGTTTCATGACCCACACAGATTTATCAAGTGTTAACTTTTTTTAACAATGATGCTTCACTTTGGTTTAAGTTGTGCATGACCAAGTCCTCCTTACCTTTTAACAGGTTTCTAAAATCAAATTCACACAACGTCTCAAAAAGTACCAAAATGCTAGCTAATGGGGGATTAAAGGTACTACACTTACGAACTAATCTGTTATTTTCAAGAGATAAACTGTTGTCAAAAAGTAACTTGAAGTTCAGTTTCCGCACAAATTATTTCAAGTCCAAAATTAGTTCCACCAACTTAGCTCGCTGTGTGGCAACAAAATTAAAGTCCTTGCTGATCAAGTCAGCTATACTAGGGACAAAGTCGGTGAAAGAAACATTGTGTACAACAAAGTCCCCTTGTCTATTAACATATGAGGTATAAATCACATCACTTCCAATCTCGTTAGTTGATACAGTCTCACCCCTAGAATTAGAGGTGTCGGTAAAATCATTACCTGAGTTTACATCAAGTTCCAGTTGTGTACCCGGTACTAATTCCATCTGGGTTGGTGTTGGCACTCATTCCAGTGAGGGGAGTTGACTTGTCTTCCCCTCGGTTGATTCCGATACTGTGGATGACTCATTTGATTTCGTATTCTTTTGGAGCACCTGGGAAGGGCCCGCCCTAAAGAGACATGATTGGTTGGCCACTGTTCAGCTCCAACAATCTTAATTTTCTGGTTGTTGTTGGTTGGACCATTAGATCTAATGGTGCCATTCCCCCGGGGCAGTTTTGGATACACTTCAACCGCCTGATAGGCTTTGATGTCTTGTTCCAATTTTTTAACTTTCCACAACTGGTCATCACCTGCTAGCTTGTCAGCCTTGTCCAAAAATCTCTTATAACCAAGACTAGAATGTTCAAACAAAAGATTTTCACGTAATGTTTTGTCTATTTTTGTAAGTTCGTTTTGCAACACATCCATACAAAGAGTGTTGTGTTTTATCAACAGCTGCATTAATTCAATCCCTTGATGATTGAATAAGATAATCAAGTCCTTGTACAAAGTTGAATCAGATGTTAACCTATTGGGAAACTTCCAAGAGTGAAGACCGTTAGGAACAAGATTGTTCTTAATGCATTCACAAAAATAGGCATTCTCGACCTGTAGTTTACGGCATTTTAGAAGCTTATTTTCAAACACTGATAACGTTTGTGGAAAAGTCCCATTGAGTTCAGTATTACTGTTGTTGTGCTGAAACGAAAAATCCATATCGAACCATCTCTGGAAAGTATTGATATTCACGTCGCTGCTACCACAACTGGAGCTACTTCGCAAAGCTCCATTGTTTAAAGGGCCTTGTCCAGGGGGTATACTGCTATCACTTCTGTTTGGTGAACCAAATGGTGCTTCTCTGGATATCTCGTGCAAAGGTTGAGTTAAAATAACCATATTCTCTCTTGGGTCATTCCCTAAGGTAAAATTACATGGAGAAGAACCCATTCTTGGAATCACAGACTACGAACAAAACCAAGAGCGAAACAACAATAGCTTCTAAAACCAACAAAGGAACTTTCCAAACACTTTGAAATCAGTTTATTAAGCGCTTTTATCAGCATCAATCAGCTGACTTCATCAGAATAACAATACATTGTTACTAGAAGCCATTTTATATAAAAAATCAAGTCACATGACATTCCAACTAAACAATAAACAAATCTTAAAATTGCATCTAAAGCAGTGCACCACCAGATGTATAAGCTGTTTTATATAACCATAATACCCTTCCTAATACTAAATAAAATTAAAAACGAAAAACCACATAACAATACATAGTAAAGGATACATATATATGTGTATAAATATATAAAGTGTATGAAAGTGTAGCAGCAACCTCCTACGAGCCTAATATAACCACCAGAAGTGTCAATAATAAAACTACCTGTTAATAATAAAGAACCACCCTCTATTTTATTCCCTCTCCTTAATCCATGCCCAGTTCCGATAAGTTTTTAATTTTAGAAAACTACTGAGACTCAATGCGTCATTTAGTCCCGGAAACTTGGTTGCATTTAGCCTGATTTGCCAAACTAGTTACCTGAACTCTAAATAATCTTCACAGGGACCCCCATGTATTTCTTGTGTAACTTTTTCAAGGACCAAAAACCTAAAAACATGTCCAGGAAACTGTTGAACATGTTTAAACAAGGCATTATTGTTGTTGCAATTTCTAATGTCTCTAACCTGCTCATAAATTCTGTCTTTAAAACATCTTTTGATTTTTCCAGCATAAAATCCTTGACAGTTACTACACAGGGCTACATAAACTACTCCCCTACTAATACAGCTATATTTGTCCAAAGGTCTGACATAAATGTTGTTCATTTTAATGTTAATATCGGTACAAATCATACAACATTGTGCACAAAACCTACACTTTTTTGTGCCACCATGCTCCATAGATTTCACCAAGTTGCCCTGTTCCAATAAATTCTTGATGGTAACACCTCTCCTAAAAATAATACGAGTTGTAGACTCTACCTTGTCTACCATGTCCATCTGGGAAAAATATACCAGTTTTTCTTAAGCATATCATGTATTTGTTGGTAATCTTGTGAAAACCTGGTTTCAAAGGAAAGATGAAAAGCATTGGATGAGCCACCCTCTCTCTTACCTTGCTCATCCCTGTTGATATTTGAGGGAACATCGCCCAATTCCCTACCTGAATTGTAAAGATGTTTGAATATTCCATCCTCTCTTTTCCTCTTCACTTCTTGGTAAATAGGGTCAATAAGACTTAAAGGGTAGCCTCGTGCTAAAAGCATCTGTTTCATTGTTTTACTTTGTGTTACAAAATCATCGTCCCTTGTCACCATATGAGAAATCCAGACATACTGTCCTTTAAATAACCCTCTTTTCACATGTTGAGGATGACTACTTTGATAGTGTAATAAACTATTTGAATATGTTGGTTTTCTAAACAGGTCACAAATAAAACACTGTTTAACTACATCTTTCTTAAGTTGAACATCTAAGTAGTTAATGTCATTTTCTCTGTACATGTGTGTGAATCTAAGAAATGATGTGGTATTGTTGATGTAAAATAAAAATTCCTCAACACTTTTTGAATCGCCCTTCCAAACAAAAAACAAATAAACAATATAACAAAAATAAAAAAGCCACTGTTCCTTAAAGGTAGAATCCAACAAACATTTCCGCTCCAACATCAACATAATAATGTTGGTGAACACAGGGGCACAGCATGCCCCCATTGCCACCCCGGATTTTTGTAAAAAAAACCTGTCCTTCAAAAAAAACAAAATTGTGTTTGAGAACTAGCTCTATTAGACAAACTAATACAGAAATTTCATTATTACTAAACAATTTGCTATCAAACAAAAACTCTTCAAACCAATCTAAACCCGTTGAGTGTGGAATAACATTAAACAAATTGATAACATCAACCGTAAGAAAGCCTGATTGAGAATCAAAGCATACTTGGTTTAAACTTTTCAAAAAGTGCCAAGAGTCAACCCTTATATGCTGCTCATCCTTCAGGGCATTTTTCAACATTGAATCAATGTATTTCCCAGTAAAGAATGTCTTTGAACCATCCACAATAACAATGGGCCTCATAGGAGGGTTATACAAATCTTTCTGTATTTTTGGGATGCTGAAAATATTCAGCACCCTAGGATGTTTGACACTCAAAAATTTGTATACATCATACTCTATTTGGCCCTGGTCAACCAGATCTTTCAAGGTCAAATCAATTCTGTAGTGAGAAATGTTGACATTATTCAGTGAAATTTCCTCATAAGTAATGCCATCTAACAGTAGTACATTCATTCTGTTGTTATAATCTGTCTCTGACATTATCAATACCCCTCCCCCTTTATCGGGTTTCATGACCCACACAGATTTATCAAGTGTTAACTTTTTTAACAATGATGCTTCACTTTGGTTTAAGTTGTGCATGACCAAGTTCTCCTTACCTTTTAACAGGTTTCTAAAATCAAATTCACACAACGACTCAAAAAGTACCAAAACGCTAGCTAATGGGGGATTAAAGGTACTACACTTACGAACTAATCTGTTATTTTCAAGAGATAAACTGTTGTCAAAAAGTAACTTGAAGTTCAGTTTCTGCACAAAATATTTCAAGTCCAAAATTAGTTCCACCAACTTAGCTCACTGTGTGGGAACAAAATTAAAAGCCTTGCTGGACAAGTCAGCTATACTAGGGTCAAAGTCGGTGAAAGAAAAATTGTGTACAACAAAGTCCCCTTGTCTATTAATGTATGAGGTATAAATCACATCACCTCCAATCTCGTTGGTTGATCCAGTCTTACCCCTAGAATTAGAGGTGCCGGTAAAATCATTACCTGAGTTTATATCAAGTTCCAGCTGTGTACCCGGTACTAAGTCCATCTGGCTTGGTGTTGGCGGTCGTTCCAGTGAGGGGAGTTGACTTGTCTTCCCCTCGCTTGATTCTAATACTGTGGATGACTCGTTTGATTTCGTATTCTTTCGGAGTGCCTGGGAAGGGCGCGCCCTAAAGGGATACAATTGGTTGGCCACTGTTCAGCTACACCCATCCTAATTTCCTGGATGTTGTTGGTTGGACCATTAGATCTGTTGGTGCCATTCCCCCTGGGCGGTTTTGGATACACTTCACCCGCCTGATAGTTTTTGATGGCTTGCTCTAATTTTTTAACTTTCCACAACTGGTCATCACCCGCTAGCTTGTCAGCCTTGTCCAAAAATCTCTTATAACCAAGACTAGAATGTTCAAACAAAAGATTTTCACATAATGTTTGTCTATTTTTGTAAGTTAGTTTTGCAACACATCCATACAAAGAGTGTTGTGTTTTATCAACAGCTGCATTAATTCAATCCCTTGATGATTGAATAAGATAATCAAGTCCTTGTACAAAGTTGACTCAGATGTTAACCCATTGGGAAACTTCCAAGAGCGAAGACCGTTAGGAACAAGATTATTCTTAATGCATTCACAAAAATAGGCATTCTCGACCTGTAGTTTATGGCATTTTAGAAGCTTATTTTCAAACACTAATAATGTTTGTGGAAAAGTCCCATTGAGTTCAGTATTACTGTTGTTGTGTTGAAACGAAAGATCCCTATCGAACCATCTCTTTAAAGTATTAATATTCATGTCGCTGCTACCACAACTGGAGCTACTTCGCAAAGCTCCATTGTTTAAAGGGCCTTGTCCAGGAGGTATACTGCTATCACTTCTGTTTGGTGAACCAAATGGTGCTTCTCTGGATATCTCATGCAAAAGTTGAGTTAAAATACCCATATTCTGTCTTGGGTCATTCCCTAAGGTAAAATTACATGGAGAAGGACCCATTCTTGGAATCACAGACTACGAACAAAACCAAGAGCGAAACAACAATAGCTTCTAAAACCAAGAAAGGAACTTTCCAAACACTTTGAAATCAGTTTACTAAGCGCTTTCATCAGCATCAATCAGCTGACTTCATCAGAATAACAATACATTGTTACTAGAAGCCATTTTATATAAAAAATCAAGTCACATGACATTCCAATTAAACAATAAACAAATCTTAAAATTGCATCTAAAGCAGTGCACCACCAGTTGTATAAGCTGTTTTATATAACCATAATACCCTTGCTAATACTAAATAAAATTAAAAACGAAAAACCACATAACAATACATAGTAAAGAATACATATATATGTGTATAAATATATAAATTGTATGAAAGTGTAGCAGCAACCTCCTACGAGCCTAATATAACCACCAGAAGTGTCAATAATAAAACTACCTGTTAATAATAAAGAACCACCCTCTATTTTATTCCCTCTCCTTAATCCATGGCCAGTTTCGATAAGTTTTTAATTTTAGAAAACTACTGAGACTCAATGCGTCATTTAGTCCCGGAAACTTGGTTGCATTTAGCCTGATTTGCCAAACTAGTTACCTGAACTCTAAATAATCTTCCCAGGGACCCCCATGTATTTCTTGTGTAACTTTTTCAAGGACCAAAAACCTAAAAACATGTCCAGGAAACTGTTGAACATGTTTAAACAAGGCATTATTGTTGTTGCAATTTCTAATGTCTCTAACATGCTCATAAATTCTGTCTTTAAAACATCTTGATTTTTCCAGCATAAAATCCTTGACAGTTACTACACAGGGCTACATAAACTACTCCCCTACTTAATACAGCTATGCTTGTCCAAAGGTCTGACATAAATGTTGTTCATTTTAATGTTAATATCAGTACAAATCATACAACATTGTGCACAAAACCTGCAGTTTTTTGTGCCACCATGATCCATAGATTTCACCAAGTTGCCCTGTTCCAATAAATTCTTGATGGTAACACCTCTCCTAAAAATAATACGAGTTGTAGACTCTACCTTGTCTACCACGTCCATCTGGGAAAAAATATACCAGTTTTTCTTAAGCATATCATGTATTTGTTGGTAATGTTGTGAAAACCTGGTTACAAAGGAAAGATGAAAAGCATTGGATGAGCCACCCTCTCTCTTTCCCTGCTCATCCCTGTTGATATTTGATGGAACATCCCTCAATTCTTTACCTGAATTGTAAAGATGTTTGAATATTCTATCCTCTCTTTTCCTCTTCACTTCTTGGTAAATAGGGTCAATAAAACTTAAAGGGTAGCCTGTGCTAAAAACATCTGTTTTTTTGTTTTACTTTGCGATACAAAATCATTGTCCCTTGCCACCCTATGGGAAATCCGGACATACTGTCCATTTACTAACCCTCTTTTCACATGTTGAGGATGACTACTTTGATAGTGTAATAAACTATTTGAATATGATGGTTTTCTAAACTGGTCACAAATAAAACACTGCTTAACTACATCTTTCTTAAGCTGAACATCTAAGTAGCTAATTTCATTTTCCCTGTACATGTGTGTGAATCTAAGAAACAGTGTGGTACTGTTGATGTAAAATAAAAATTCCTCAAAACTTTTTGAATCACCCTTCCAAATAAATAACCAATCATCAATATAATGAAAATAAAAAAGCCACTGTTCCTTAAAGGTAGAATCCAACAAAAATGTCCACTCTCACATCAATGTAATAATGTTGGCGAACACAGGGGCGCAGCATGCCCCCATTGCCACCCCGGATTTTTGTAAAAAAAACTGTCCCTCAAAAAAAAAAAAAAAAATTGTGTTTGAGAACTAGCTCCATTAGACAAACTAATACATAAACTTCATTATTACTTAACAATTTGCTATCAAACAAAAATTCTTCAAACCAATATAAACCCGTTGAGTGTGGAATAACATTAAACAAATTGATAACGTCAACCGTAAGAAAGCCTGCTTGAGAATCAAAGCATACTTGATTTAAACTTTTCAAAACGTGCTAAGAGTCAACCCCTATAAGCTGCTCATCCTTCAGGGTGTTTTTCAACATTGAATCAATGTATTTCCCCGTAAAGAATGTCTTTGAACCAGCCACACTAACAATGGGCCACATAGGAGGGTCATACAAATCTTTGTGTATTTTTGGGATGTTTGACACTCAAAAATTTGTATACACCATACTCTATTTGGCTTTGGTCAACCAGATCTTTCAAGGTCAAATCAATTCTGTAGTGAGAAATGTTGACATTATTCAGTGAAATTTCCTCATAAGTAATGCCATCTAACAGTAGTACATTCATTCTGTTGTTATAATCTGTCTCTGACATTATCACTACCCCTCCCCCTTTATCGGGTTTCATGACCCACACAGATTTATCAAGTGTTAACTTTTTTTAACAATGATGCTTCACTTTGGTTTAAGTTGTGCATGACCAAGTCCTCCTTACCTTTTAACAGGTTTCTAAAATCAAATTCACACAACGTCTCAAAAAGTACCAAAATGCTAGCTAATGGGGGATTAAAGGTACTACACTTACGAACTAATCTGTTATTTTAAAGAGATAAACTGTTGTCAAAAAGTAACTTGAAGTTCAGTTTCCGCACAAATTATTTCAAGTCCAAAATTAGTTCCACCAACTTAGCTCGCTGTGTGGCAACAAAATTAAAGTCCTTGCTGATCAAGTCAGCTATACTAGGGACAAAGTCGGTGTAAGAAACATTGTGTACAACAAAGTCCCCTTGTCTATTAACATATGAGGTATAAATCACATCACTTCCAATCTCGTTAGTTGATACAGTCTCACCCCTAGAATTAGAGGTGTCGGTAAAATCATTACCTGAGTTTACATCAAGTTCCAGTTGTGTACCCGGTACTAATTCCATCTGGGTTGGTGTTGGCACTCATTCCAGTGAGGGGAGTTGACTTGTCTTCCCCTCGGTTGATTCCGATACTGTGGATGACTCATTTGATTTCGTATTCTTTTGGAGCACCTGGGAAGG
>NC_056739.1:1316848852-1316851352 GCF_019279795.1 Protopterus annectens
AATCTACAATCTAGTCTTACTTGAAAAAGCACTGTTAAAAGTACTAATGTAATGATACAATATGTGTTAAACTATTTCTGTCAACCAGTGCACTGTAGCTGGTGTAACATGCAAGTGTGACTGCATATAACCTGGGATACTACCCATGTATGAAACAAATCCAAAGAGAAAAGATTGTAGTACTACCCATGTATACCCAGGTGTCCCATACAGTATACTCACACCCATTGCAACAGTAATGATAACACATAGAAGGGTGTTATGTACAGGAAATGAAATACACTTATTAAAGATGTCATTACCCTGCTATTTTATCAGACTGGAATGTGATCACTGGTTACCTGAGCTGAGCTATGCTTAGCAGGTGTAAACATTGCTTGAATGTAAATGCTAAGCAGATTTGCGTACTGTTAAGCGAAGCCTACACGATGTAAGTGCCTATTCGTTTAACCATATGTTAGCAGTACCTAACTTCATGCAAACCGATGCAAACCCACTTAAAGCAGCTTTAAAGCACCTTAATCACCTTGTTTCCATCAGCTCTTGTTCTGCCGAGCAACAAAATATATAGCCCATGTAGGGCTTGAACCCAAGACTCTGTACACTATAATCACAGCACTTAACCGCTAAGCCATCTGAGCTGTGTGGATGTCTGCTGGTTTTTCAAATATATCATTCAGTACACATACTGAATATATACAAGTAAACATTGTGGGAAGAAATAGACAGGAAATTTTTATGGCTAGGCTTGTATAGGCACTAGGGCCGATAGCCTAGTACCAACCTATGAACTTATATATATATTTATATATATATATATATATATATATATATATATATATATATATATATATATATATATAAAAAACATATGCCCATGACGTATTGGTGTCATACCTCAGCACCATAACTCTCTCTTAGTGCAAGGGAACATAATGTATGTATTGCAGTTATAAATGTAGAATATTGCTACAGTGACAGGGATTGTGTCAACTTACATGTTATAAAGGAAGGCTCTTCTGAAACTGACATGTACATGGCATACAGTTACTGACAGACATCATAAAATCATCATAGTGAAGTACCACGCAAATCACAGTAATGATCTTGTGGAATACAGAAGTAATATGAGCAATAAACATGGACAGTCTGAAACAATCTCGTCAGTCAGGAGGAATACACAGAACTCCTTAGTGCAAGAAATATGGAACAAACCTGAGAAAGGGGATGTTTAAAACCATGAAAATGGGGATATATCACACATACTGGACTAGATAAGCTCACACAGTTGATGCATTCACACCCTCCTGTCTGTCCTAACACATATTAACTGGAGGAGCAGTATGGTACGGGACATGTCTCAATCTGGCCCTACAAACATATAGGTTGATAGAGTATCAGAAACTGGAGCAGCATGCAACGTCGGATAGAACACGACCAATAACACTGACATCTACCCCAGTCTATACACAGGCCGGATACCATAATCCTAATGCATGGCTACATAATGTATATACTCTGTCAACAATCACCAGAAGTACACAGACCTCACTACTGTACAGACTACAACAGAATATCCAGGTTTTGTCCTTAAATATTAGGCCTCCTATACATTACATGTCTGGCAGTCTGATATATCACTGGCTTGATATCAGGAATTATGTCAGGAAATAATGGTATACTGTAAATATCCACGTCTTACTGCTTGACATATGAAAAAAGGGTGACAGACTTGGGGGACAGAGGCAAAAACACAGGGCCAATATTGACATATTGCAGTTATAAACTGAGAACATTGCTGGTGTAACAGGGTTTGTTGTGACATATCTCTTCTGAGGGATATGAAGTCAGTAACACACATGGATGTCATCATTTACTGACTACAATCAGAGTATGCTACTACATTTATAAAGACAGTGAGTAACACACCAAATCTAAGACTCCAAACTCTGGCCAGTCTGCAGATAGCCCCACATATGAGAGTTTTCTCAACTACATAAAACTGTTATGCCAGACTTTGAATCATGCAGATCAGCCATATCCACACAAACCCTGTCAAACCAACAATACTTACATTCTGTCCCCATGTCTGGAACATCCCCCTCCAGTGTGTTGTCCTGTCTCCACAGTGTTTGTTGTAAGAGGTATTTCCAACTACCCTCTGTGATGCTGTTTGTCACACACCCACATGAAGCATGAAGTCCTGCTCACAGTGAAGGAGAAGGGCCAACACCCACTTGCTGTGCTTACTCATAGGAGTGTGTGTCCATGCAATTGGCTATATGAATGATACCACAGCTGTTCCACATGCAATTAGCAGGTGGAGGACTCCAATTCATGCACAGGCCATCAGCTGATCATAAGCATTACCTACCTATGTCAAGCTCCTGCCTTTGCAAAACAGATGCATTTTTCCACATCTACCAGAGAGGGGGAGAGAGAGAGAATGAGAAAGAGAGAGAGAGAGAGAGAGAGAGAGAGGAAAAGAAAGAAAGGATGA
>NC_056739.1:1316853852-1316911352 GCF_019279795.1 Protopterus annectens
CTCTGTCACTTTCTGTCTCTCTCTTCCCCACATCTCTTTGTGTATATGTTTGACATATTATAGTGTGTTGACCTTGGATATGTGTGAGTATTCCTGTCCAATGTGTGTGTGTGTGAAGCATGAATTATATACAGTTTGGTGTGTGTGCACAGACATCTGCAAATGACAGATATGTATAGTCCACTGTGTTGTCAGACATGGGCTTTATTTCTCCAAGTGTAGGAGCATGCCTAGTATGACATTCTGTACTGAGTGTGTGAATCCATTCCAGGTAGGGTTGTACTCCAGTCCAGGGTTTGGTGTTCTACACATACAGCTAGCAACCTGCTTCTGCAGGATATCTGTAGATAGGTTAACAATATTGCTGTCTGTGCTGCTTGTGTTACATGGTTGGTGTTAGAGATATTCAGACATATATGCTGTTTTACACTGTGATGTATTATGCCATCAACTACTGGCAGATATAATTATTTGCTCACAGTTATTTACTGGGAAGTACAAGATGAATGAAGCAGAGTCCAGTATTGTGGTCCACAGCCTACACATTCTTACACACTCATGCCATTCTGGAGGGGTAGCTACAGGCAATTGCTGATGAGTCTGTGTAAATGGTCCAGCACCTTGGTACTATGGTGTCTGAGGATCCCCTTCTTGTACATATATTGACTTAACAGAATGGCCATATCCTGCTGTGGCCATATCTCTCAACTGTACAGATTCACCCAGGTTACCCAGAGGCAGGGCTCATATATCTGGTCAGTTCCCCTTCACATTGTGGTTTACGAGAAAGTTTGTAGCCACCCATTACTGGGTACGCAGGCAGGGGTATTATGGGTACACATCAGAGTTTCAGACTTCACACATTCCATTACATCCATGCATCTACACCCCCCCCACTCTGTTATTCTATCCTCTTTCTACCATTATGCGAGCGATATCTAAGAAGTATCCCTATAGTCGACCCTTCATTCCAGCAGTATTTATAGATTGGTCCACAGTTCATGCAGTGGGACATGGGGGGCATGCTACTGGGATTTGTCAACATGGCCTTGCATTTGTGTTCTGTTGACCGTGTTAGGTTGTTAGTTGTGATCTCATGAGATACCATACATTGGCACTATGAGTGAGGCACAAGCCTTTGACAGAGGACTGTAGGCCATTTGGTAGTGATGCAGGCCACCTGTAGCAGGCCATTGAATTCTGTCACTCCTACATTCCCAGGCTGTGAGCCAGTGGATTCACCTGGGGTGAAAAGGTAAGTGTGCAAGGTGTTAATGGCAATAGTTCCTGTCCATATTGATCCATTGGTCTGGATGCAGGCAGGGTGCTGCTTACAGCTACGGACACACCTGCACAGGACACCTCTTCAGCATGCTGCATTCTGTGGGTATTCCCATACAGAAGTGAGGTCATACTGTACTCATTCCCAACAGCAAGGATATGACCTGTGATAAACCTGTGGCTGATGGTGGGGTGAACTGAGTGCATGTGTGATGTGGAGGCTACTTACAGCTGACTCACACATATACCTGGGACATTCTCCTTCTGCTGCCTTGTGCAGGGACATATGCAGTTTCTCATTACTTATAACTGTGCCCTTTGTGGTCTGCCAGTGATTGGCCAGAATACATCAGTATTCCATACTACAGAGACAACTAATGTACTGCTAACCTGTCTGTACAATTACAATGTTGTGTGCAGCTGACAGTTAAATTTTATACACTCTGTCTAGGTTACTTCCACCTGTGTACTGTGTGTATGTATGGGCCCACATTCATGGCATGTCCATCTTTCAAACGGTAACATATATTGACATCTGGACAGTGAGTATGGATGACTGCTGACATGGGTATTGCTGAGAAGCATTGTGTTTGGCACTGCAGGTGTCGGAACATTGCCCTGTCAACCACAGTACTGCCCATAGGCCACCAAGACACAACACTCCATGCCTACATGCTGACCACTTCCAGACAATATTGAACACACAACAACCTAACACACAGACCCCTGCATATTGTACACATGCAACAATCTTTCCTGTAGATTGGGCCAGCTTGGGTAATCCGTGCTCCACTGATATTACTCTTCACACTTACACGTCACTGCATTTCTACATAGGATTGTGTATGGGGGGCACACCTGACAACTTTAAACTGTGCTATGACTGTACTGATATGTCAGGTACTCTGTTGGCTTCCACATCATTTTGTATTCTGACCTATCATGCAGACTGGAGGCATATCCGTGGAGTATAGATCTTAGGTTTTATTGACCTACATTTCAGTTTCAGACTTCTTACCCTTCAGAACTAACATACAACTGCCAGACCTGTTGCAGTCTGTCTGTGTAGGTCTGGAGAGGGGGCTGTTCACCATTGCCATCAATTGGAGGCCTTAGCCCAGCCTTTCTTTATGGTCATCTATACCTGTCCTGCTGGCTGAGGCTGGTGGTGGGTATGTGGGCCTCACTGACATGCATGTGTGTGTCCTATGGACACACATTTGGGCCACCATATGTACTGCAGTGGGATTTGTCACCTTGTCTAGTACTGCCTAGTGTGCTGACACCAGTATTTGTTATGGATTTCAAGCTGCCCATATAGGTGTCCAGTATCTGCTGTCATCCAATTCAGTCACCCGATTCCCTTGCATGCTCTCATCCATACCATCAATACAACTATCAGAAAACTACTCCATTCAGTAATTGATAGGAAGAGTGACTTACCTTGTGGCTGGGCCAGTATTGAGGACGGTGCTGGGGGATGACTATGTTGGTTGCACATAGTACACTCCCTATACATGGTAAAGCACAGGTCGTGTCATGTTTGGCATCCCTTTTACTGTATGTGCGAGTCAGAGAGAGATGTCTTTCCCTGTTTCCCTACCATGTCAGTGTATGTGCTATGCATTGTCTCTTTGCCAATGCCTGTGCATACTGGGCATTCCTCCTTCTGCCTACATGGGTAGGCTCAGGTGGTTCCTCCTCCGAGTCCCACTGTGCCTGTGATGGCCTTGGCAATGGTGAGGGGCTTTGTGGCCTTGCCCCTTCCTGTTGTTGCTGCAGCTGTTTCTGCAGGATCATATTGTGTAGCATGGCACATACTATGAACATTTGCGTACATGTAGCAGAAGAGTACTGCAAGGCTCCACCGGATATGTCCAGGCAGTGGAACCGTGACTTGAGCATCCCAAACACATGTTCTATTATGATTCTGGTTTGTGTGTGCACCTCATTATGGAGTTCTTGTTCAGGTGTGTGTGCATTTCTGAGGGGTGTCATCAGCCACGGCTCCAGTGTGCAGCCAGCATACCCCACTAGGTGGCCATATGGGATGTCTCCACTGGCAAATGACCGGTACAGTTGTGTCATATGCCAGATGTGGCAGTCGTGATAGCTTCCAGGGCTGCCAGAACCCACATTCAAGATAATCGCACACAACCTGGCAGTTGATGGAGGAGAAGCCCTTGCAGTTTATGCAGTCCCTACCTCGCTCGCCAGGTGGTGCTTTGATGTGTATGTGCATGGAGTCTATAGCACCCACTAAGTCAGGGTATTCTGCTATTTAGGGGAAGAGACACATACTGCTGGTCAACGCCTCATGGGTGATGGGAAAATATATGTGCTCACCGGCATGTGCTGACATGGCATCCAGGAACTGGTGGAGTACCCTGGATGCTGATGCCTGTGAGATCCCCATGATATGCCAAGTTGCCCTTTGGAAGGTACCTATCGCTAATATTCTTAAGCTTACACATACCTTGGTATCCACTGGGATGGGTTCCCCTCTTTTGGTTCTGTGTGTGAGGCAGGGCTGGCACAGCTCACAAATTGCTGTAGAATGTCCCTGTCCACCCTACAATGTTCCACTATCTCCAGATCATGTAGCCCCTGGTAGGTCTCATGTAGCCCCTGGTTGGTTATCCTGGGTTTGTACACTCTTTTTCTCCTCCTCACTGTGGTATGGTAGTCAGCATTCACATCCTCACCACCCTCAGCCTGTTGCACATATTGATGTATGGGAGTGACAGCAGCCACTTTCATTTTGTTAGCTTTGTCAGGTAAAATGTCCCCGTCTGTGTATACCAGTGGTGTAGAGCTTGTAGGAAAAACCAGAGTGAAAGGGGTTTTCATAGTTTATATCAGTATGCTGGGCTGGGCTGCTGCCTGTGTAATTGGCTGATTCTGATACATTTCACCTGCCAGCTATGCTAGTTCTCCTTGATTGCCTTCCTACTGCTGTTTTCCCTTCCCATTGCCTTCCCATTTAAGCCCCGAGGCGCATCGAGCATACCCAGTGCTCACATGTGAATTGAGCTGCTATTTCCTTTTTTTGTTTGTTTGTTTAAAACCCGGTGCGTGGTGCACACACCCATTTAGGCAGGGAAAACAGTACTCAACAATGTGAGACACACACCCCCATCCTTAGCTCTGCTTAGCTAAGGGTTCCAATAAGTTTACACCAAGCTTGACACACTCCCTACTGAAGACATCCTCCTGCCCTGCCTACATGCTTCCCTATTCCTACACCTTCATGATTAGGTGCAGGCTTCCAGTAGGTAGAAATCTGTGATTCAGTATAGGTCCCTTCATTTGCATACCCCAGTGTGCAGGTCCATAGTTACAATTCCCAAGCTCACCCTTTCCCCTTGGCAACCAGTGCTCCCTTGTCTTGTTTACATTCTGCCTGCCATTGACTATAATGGCAGAATGCGTATTTCTGTTAAATGGCAGTTTTTTCCCTTTTTTTTTTTTTTTTGGCACCCCCGTGTTTGCACCGTGTGTGCCCTTAGCTTAAATGGATGAGATCGGCCAAAAAAAATAAAAGTTTTATTTTTACAAAACGTACGTTGCTTTTAATGCCAATGGCCTTATATTTGGCTATTGGCTTATCTGTTCTACATAATACATGCTTTTCACGAGTTGTCATGCCTCCGTTTTGTCAGATGTAGTTGGCTACTAGCTGAATACATTTTTGCACTGACACTGTTCCTATATGAAATCCGTTCAGCTTGCTGAATCACAAAATCACCTCATTTGCATGGTTTTCACCAGCAAATTAGGTAATTTGCATACTGAATGGAATTCCATGTAGGAACAGTATAGGGCCACTCGTGCATGCGAAAATGGCCCTATCCTGGATCGCACGGTGACCATATTGCATGCAGAAGCGGCTATACTGTTCCTGCACGGAATTTGGGCATTCGTAAATCCAGCCCAAAATCAGAGAAGGAAAAGATGAACAACTAAAGTAAAATTTCATCTTTCCCTTGTTCAACTCCCACAAACTGCAAACATTTTTCAGTATGAGGTACAATGATTCTTTTGTAATGTCTTACCTTTCAATTAGGTATATTTTGCTTTAAGCTTTAATAGACTATGAATTCTGAGGTCTGTCAGAAAGTATTTTGCTGGATAATCATGTATAGTTACCATAAGGGGTATAAATTGCTCCACACAAGCATTCCACTTCTTGGAAATAAGCTATATACTTTTGTACATATTCCACTGTGGCAGCTTTTAATCATTGCATATTGTTAAATGCTTTATCACCTCATCATATACTTTAGCAGCTGGCCACTGATTTGAACACAATAATCAGCTTAAACATTTCTTCAGTACTGAACAGTTGTGTATAATGATGATTTTTATTGTGATTAATCCAACATGGTCCACTACAAAATAAAAAAAAACTTGCATGTAAAATTCACTGCTTATGGCTACTGCAAACCAGTTACTAAGTCTGCTATTTACAATCATATTCTGTAGTACACAAAATGCTGTTGTGCAGGAAGCATACCTCTCAATTGTCTAGATTTTTACTACATATGTTTGCCTTGCTCCTCTAAAAATATGTGGCTTTTTGGTAAATCATTGAGGATTAAAGTCCCTAAATAATGACATACCTTTGAGTTTCAGACTTCAGATTCTAGCAACTCTCTTAAATTTATAAGAGCAATATTTAAAAATTGTCCCTGATTTGGGGCCTGCATCTCTCCGTTATTTTTGGCTTTGTTGTGGATTTTTTGCACTTACAGATTGAGAGATATGGCAGAAAGCCACCACATGCAGGAATGTTGTAATTCATATTTCCCACTAGTGTTACTGACTAACATGGAAAACAGCACACAAACAGACACTTCTGAAGGACTTAATAATGGCATTCAAGTAAGGGTACAAAGTATTATTTGTGTGGAATGAAATGCAAATGAGTGCCTCTGAAAGCAGGTAAAGATTCATAGATAAAGGGAACAGTGGACAAGCAATAAATTGCACATAATCATTAAGGCAAACAGTATGCAGGAAACTGTGGATTGCAATCAGCAAAGATGCTAGGAGTAGCAGCTGCACTCATGCAGCAGCATTTATTGCTTACAAGCAGTGCTACATTTCACTGTGTGGCATGATAATGTGGCAGATGATACAAACAAAAATGGTGCCAGCAGCATATCTCACACAACCGGCTAGCCAGTAACAGATCTTTTCATGTGGATAATGGCTGACCTGTACTGTCTATCCACAAGAATTAGAGTAATGTGTGGACTTCCTATACTAGTGGATGTTTACTTACTATACTAGCTACAGGCATCTTTTGGAGACAAATTGGATGTCTTGAGCATATCACAAGTAGTAGACTGTAAAACAATCAATTTTTATGGATAATAATTACATTGTTGTGATTATGTTAATTAGTCTGGCTTTGCAGGACTGCTATGGTTTGTATGAACCACATTGGAATGCTTTGCTGTAACTTTTTAATCAGCATCAGACATCTGACGTGCACGTGCATGTACACAGTCAGTAAAGTGGCTGTGATTAGCGGGTACAGAGACCATCTGTGTGTAAACTGACTTCACTCTGACAAGTCAACAGCAGAGTTAATAGTCACTGAACTGGCTCAGCAGTAGTGCCTTACAATTTATTTTATCTGCTAAATATCCCAGGTTGCTTTCTAAATAGCATGATATATGACATATTAGGTCTTCTGGAATTATTATTTAATCATAGCTTTCAAACAGACTTCATGCCACATGAATGGAGAATAGTAACTGACACTCCAGTGTGCACAAAGGTGGGCCATCTATGGACCATGAAAGTTACAGACACATAAGTCTCACTGGTCTCATGGAAAGAATTGCAATGGAAATGATCAATAATGACAGAGGAAGCCTCTAGTCACTGGATCCAACCCAGTTTGGTAAATAAAGGGCAGGTTATGCCTACTCAACTTGGTGGTCTTTTTTGAGAAGGTCACCAAAGCAATGGATAAGGGTAAAATGGTTCACAATGCCTACCACGAACTGGCTAAGGCATTTGTCACAATACACCACTTGAACATAGTTGATAAACTCAAGAGTTTAGGTATGAACCCTTATGTCACCCAGTGGATAGCCTACTGGCTCACAGACAGGATCCAGGAAGTTAAGATTGAGGAGTCCACCTCCACAAAGATAGTCCTTTAGTGATCAGTCCTGGAATCGCTCCTTTTTGTCATCCTCTTCTCTGAAGTCAAGGCCAATGTCAAGGGCCTTGGGGTGGCTGAATTTGCAGATGATTGCAAAATTGGAACAGTAATAGAATCTCACACTGACAGGAATGCTCTCCAAAAAAGGCTGACAGAGGCAAATGGCAGGTTTCAGAACCATGGATTAAAACTAAATGCCAAGAAATGGATATTAGTATCCTTCAGGAAGTAGTCCATCCTGGAAACTACCATATTGACCACACACCCCTGAGTTGGCTCAGTAGGCAGGGACTTGGAGAGACACATAGACAGTAATCTAGTCTTTGATCATTGCATCTCTAGGTAGTGAGGAAATTATTCTATGTTGTACAACTTATAAACAAAGTCGTGGCATCTATGTCTAAGGAGGTCATTGTTTTACTGTACTCGGCACTCATTAGACCTATCATTGGGTGCAATGCCTCCTTCAGTATGTACTTAACAAGACACATCCAACAGTTGGAATGTCCACAGATGTACCTCACTAAAAGAATGCAAGCTGTAAACAACATATCATATACAGGCTGCTTCAAAGCCTTATCTTTGTTTTCTGATTCCTACAGGCTGTTGAGGGGATATCTATGCCTGTCATAAAAGGCATCTTCATACCCCACTGTAATGGACCTCCTTCAAATCTCCAAAACAAACAGCACCATAATTACTTTTTAGAAATACTTAATCCATGCCTGTGATATAAATAGAATCTACAGGAGAGACAGGTATGTATTCCAGAGACTACCCCTTCTCTTTAACCAAATGCAAGTGAAACTTGCACAACTGGATGGGAAAATGGAAGTTCACCCCTGGTCTGGCACTTATGTCTGTAATGGATACAGGTAGCCTGTAAATGGTTAATCTCCTAGACCTCTGCTTGTAAATGGTGCATCTCCATATCCCCTGCTTACACTACCTAGAGTACCAGAACTTGTCAGAGATTTTGGAGGCATGGCTAGGCTTAGAAAGGCCCCAGTGGTCATTAGTCTGGTACACACCTGTGAACCTACATATATTCCTCAATATACTACTTCAACATGTGGATGAGCATATATGGTTTCCCAACATGCCCAGGAAGAGAACTGCCACCTTGAGTGGCCTATATGATACTACCCACCCGCCTGAAATACTAAGTGCTATAGATTGCAAACATATAGCAGTAAAGGCCCCACCTGGTGTCTGTGGACAGTGTTGTATCAGTAGAAAGATCTACTATTCTGTTGGCTGCCAGGGAGTGTGCAATGTACCAGCATTGATATCAACGTGTCTGCACAGCACCCTGACAGTGCTCATGTTACCCTCATCCAGCATAGATATAATCTATATCATCACTTCGTGCATAGTGACATTCAGTAACTAAGATTTCTGTTTTTCTGGAAAAATGGAAATACAAATGTGGATGGTCTGAATATTGAAGAAATGTGGTATTTAAATGGAATATTGCATTTCATTCCAAACACTTATTCATCGCAACTTGTCTTTTGTTACATATTTATTACTTATAATACTTACATTACTCGTGAGGAGAGCAGACTAGGCCATAGTTGCCATTATTTGCACCGGTGGTAGGGGACACAATGATATGTGACTGACATCACAACCTGGGTGGCAGGATCATGTCACTAGAGGCAGAAACTGTTTTGTATAAAATGGTACTGTTTGTTCTCCTATAGGTCATACAGCTTTTATAAAATTATGCAGTTATTAAACAAATAGCTAATAATTATAACTGCTTTACCAAAAAAATGCATTTATATCTTGTAAATTATTCAGATTGCCCACCACATTTTAATGTTATGTGGATTTACTAATACCCAGTGTTTGTATGCACCATCAATAACATAGTAGTATTATGCTCAATGTTCGTTAATGTAAACATGAAAACTATTCACATTGTTTACAACTGTTTTTAAACAATCCTTAATAACTCCACCTCTGTACATCCCATGCTGGCCATTTCATTATATATGCTTAGCAAATCATGTCATCTTGTAGATGACACCTTACTGACTTAGTTTTATGTATGCATATGTTCCAGGACTTCAGAAACTAGACATTGAAAACACTGAGGAGTATACTCATTTCAGGGGTACAGGGAAGTTTCCTGTAAAGACAAGTAGACTCTTACAGTGTGCACAGGAACTCTGCTTTCATGATGAGAATACTCTTATAGGAAGCAATGAGTTAATAATTGGCTAAGACAACTGTATTTTGTCTAGAATATTAAATTAATGGGAAAATATGCCCATTATTTAAAAATGTTTTCAAGGGATGGAGTTCGTCTTGATTGTTATGGATCTAAGGTTCTGTCAGACCAATTTAGGAAAAGTGTTGACATTTTTTTAGGTCTCACATGAACAGATTCATTTGTGCAATAGAAAAAGGACATTTAATAGATCTTTAAATGTTTCTATTGTAATGCCCAAAGCTTGGGGAACGAAGGAAGTGATATGAGTTTATTGCAGTTATTGAGACATGGAATTCATATGACTTACAAATAACAGGATAAAACAAAATTGACTGGTTACAAACAAACAACTTTATGGGCTAGAAATTCAGTTTCTTGTAAACTTGTAGAGGCTATTGTTGCGTTGGAGTATGTAATAATCCAAGCTTATGGAATATTTTTTCATGATCCTATAACATTGATACTTTGTTATCATACACCTACAATAAATTTAGATACCCACTATGATCATCTGTTGACATTAAATATGAATTTAGATTATAGAAGCCTGGCACTGATAGATGACCTTAATTATCCTACCCTTGACTGGCAAGGAAGTGAAGGAGGACATAATTGGGAATGAGAATTCACTGAGATTTTTGAGTATCATAATATTACATTATTGATTTTGGAACCGACTCAAGGTAAAAATATCCTAGATTTGTTAGGTACAGATAATCCAGTTTTGATTGAAAACATTTGGATTTCTCCTCCTTTATGATTATCTGATCATTTGTCTTTCTCACTGGAAATAGTTGCTAAAAGTAAACTGACAAGAAGGGTCAAACATTACAATTATGATCTAATTGAGTATCATCAGTTAAATAATAACATTCTATCTTTAGACTTGGTAGATATGGATGATTTAGTTAGTGGGGTTATGATACTATAGAATCTATATTGCATAACATTATAGCTGACACAGTTTGCTATACAACAGTTTGTTTGTGTCTTTCGGCTTTTCCCGGTTAGGGGTCACCACAGCGGAACTCTGGTCCGCTAATGATTGGCAGTAGATTTTTACATGCCGAGTTGCCGGCCCTGACGCACAACCTTCAACGAAGGTACGCCCATTCATGCATGTCCCCACACAGAAGACGCTCTAGCTGAGAATCGAACAGGACAACATCTTACTGTGAGGTGACAACGCTACCGCAGCACCACCACAATAAATTCCAAAAATAAATTCCCGGTATGGTGGAATTATAATCTAAACATATTATATAAAAGTAAAAAGATGGATTCTTGCATTTACCATTAATTTCCAAATATGTTTAATAAAAAGAAATTAAGTTTGAAAAGTAAGGAACTATCATTAAGTATAAAAAAATGGAAAAAAATAAAAAGATAAAAAAATTGTTGGTAAATGATCACACTAGCACCAAAAATGTAATAAATTCATTAATTCCTTCAGGAATGAAAACAGATCATATTAGTTTTATTTTTGTAGATGGATCAATGATTAGCGATCATGAATTGATAGTTAATACATTTAATGAATATTTTACTAGTTTTGGCATTGATACACATGATTATTATTCTCAATTAGTGAAAGAAAGACTTGAATAAGACAAAATGTCCTAATATTACTGAAGAGATATTATTAAGAGCCTTAAATAAAGTTAAATCTGATACACTGAGCAGGCCAGATTGTATGCCTATAATTTTGTTGGTTAATATAAGAGATTATTTAATGAGTATATTAACTAGGACATGTGATATAATGTAATACCTTTTCATTCTTTATACCCCCTTACTCTCCCTTCCTCACTCACTTCCTTACTGCTATCTAATTTTATTTCTGACTTTCTCTCTAAATATACCGTAAGCCTGTTTTCCCTCACTTCATATTGCAGTTCCTATTTGTATTAGACTAATGTACCTTTAATTTCTCTGCAAACTTTCTAAAATTTCTCTAAATCTTAAATGATTGTCATATACCTTGTATCAACTCTTAACCAATATTTTTATATTATGTCTTCTTCTTCTTCTTTCGGCTTTTCCCGGTTAGGGTTTGCCACAGCGGATCACCTGTTTCCATTTCTTCCTGTCCTCTGCATCTTGCTCTGTCACACCAACCACCTGCATGTCCTCTCTAACCACATCCATAAACCTTATCTTAGGCCTTCCTGTTTTCCTCTTACCTGGCAGCTTCATCCTTAGCATCCTTTTCCCAGTATACCCAGCATCCCTCCTCAGCACATGTCCAAACCAACACAATCTCACCTCTCTGGCTTTGTCTCCAAACTGTCCAACCTGGGCTAACCCTCTAATATACTTATTCCTAATTCTGTCTACCCTTGTTACACCCAGTGCAAATCTTAACATCTTTAACTCTACCACATCCAGCTTTGACTTAATTTGTTATAATTATTTAAACTGCAGATGTTTTTGGTTTTATCTTTGAAGATTGTAAAATTATTGGTCTTAAAATGTGTTGTAATAATTTGCAGCTTGTCTCACTGGGCCGCCACTAAAAATGGTCTTCTACCCAGTCAGACTTTCCTGGTAATCAAAATAAGTAATTAGAAAGAATCATTAGTTATTCCTATTTTTATATCTGGAGATAAGATGGCAGTACAAAATTATTGTCCAGTAAGTCAAACACCAATATTGCACAAATGCTTTCAGAGATGCATTAGTGAAATCATGCTTTAAAAATCTGGTATTGCTTGATAACTTTCATCATATTTTTTGAAAGGCTTTTCTATACTCACTAATTTGTCAAACTTTTACGATGACATCTCTAGAGCTATGGGCACATGAATTCTCACATGTGTAACCTATTGGGATTTAACCAAAGCTTTTAATTTGCTATCATTTCACACTATTGGCTTGACTTATGAACAATATAAGGTTATTCACTCTTTATGTAGATGGATTTAATCATTGGCTCAAGAGAAGAAACCAAACAATAGTGATACAAGACAAAAAAAATAATAAAAATCAGATCCAACACCAGTGAAATTAAGTGTTCCTCTGGATCTGTGCTTAGGTCTTTGTTTAAAATTGGTTTTGCCTGTATCCCAAGTGATGATTATTGTTGGTTGGTTGGTTAAGTATTATGATGAGAGTAAATTTTTTTTTGCTAATAATGATGATTTAATTAAATTAATAAATATTTGTTATGGGGCAGCCACGGTGGTGCAGCGGTTAGCATTGCCACCTCACAGCAAGAGGTTCTCCGGTTCGATTCTTGGCTGGGATGCCTTCTGTGCAGAGTCTGCATGTCCTCCCTTTGATTGCGTGGGTTTCCTCCAGGTTCTCTGGTTTCCTCCCACATCCCAAAGACATGCTGTAGGTGGATTGGACACTCTAAATTTGCCCCAGGTGTGAGAGTGTGCCTTCTGTGGAAGGTTGGGCGCCAGGCTGGCAACTTGACACCATAAAACTCTGCTGCCAATCATGAGCGGACAGGTGATCTGCTGTGGTGACCCCTAACCAGGAAGAAGAAGAAGAAGAAGAAGTATTTGTTATGCTTAGGTAAGCAGAATAGTAGAGCTGATCTCACATTTCGCAAGAAAAAGTATATCATCTATTTTGGCAAACAAAAATTAAGGAGGTCTATTACATCGTCTACATCTGATTTATTAGAAGTTAGTGAATATAAGCATCTTGGTATACTGAGTGATTCATCTTTTTGTTTAAAAATCATGTGAGGACCATCTGTACTAAGACCTTGAGAGAGATGGGTTTGATTCTCAAAAACTCTAAAATGAGAGAGGTTATGGTCTTAGTAAGTTTGTTTAAGGTATATATCAAGTGAATTTTGGAATATAATGTAGTGCTATGTATTCATAATAATCAGTAGCTTAAGTCTATAGAATCAGTACAATATAAATTTACAAAAAGAATACCTGAGATTAAGCAGTTAAGCTATAAGGATAAATATGTTTTACTGGATCCTTATACCCTCAATTGCAGATATAGTAGGGGTCAACTTATATTTGCCTATAAGGTGTTTAATGACTCTTTTCTTCAGTCTTTATTGGGTTTGGAAGTATATAATAATCCAAAGACATATAAAAATCCTAATTTAAAGTTTTGTTTGGAGTTATCTAACAAAAATAACAGAACTTGTTATTTAACACACAGTATGTCCCAGTTACGGAATACATTAGTAGAATATATCAGATGTGTGAATAGTCTAGTAAAATGTAAGACGTCTTTGGATGACAGAGCTGGGGCTATTGTGTTTGACCCAACAATTACTGAGATAAGTTTCCTTGAAAGCCATAAGACCTGAGTGCTTTAACTAACTTATGAACTTATTTCTGACATGGTTGTGTTGTATGATTTTGCTCAGCAGTAACACTGATATTGTGGACTAGTGTCTCCAATATGTGACCCTGTACAACTGGTGATCACCCCTTCTCCCCATCATGTGACTGCCATGTTTCCTGAATGTCTGTAGCAAGGCATTATTATGAGCTTGGCTGACATTGCCCACTGCCAACTGCTCTAGCTTGAGGATATAACACTTATGAAAAAAAGAGATGTAGCTCTGGGCTTTTGACTGCTGAACACAATAGACTAATCATTGCAAACAATGGGTTGCCATAGATATATTCAGCAGTACTGGTTTGGACAGTGATGGGAATGCTGTAGGTGCCACTGATATGCTATGCTATGCTATGCACAGTGGGAATACTGCAGAACTACCCCCAAAACAGTGGCTGGAACAGATGTGCATATATACAGCTTGAGCGACTGCCACAAAGAAGCACATAGGGATATTCAGATGAAGAACAGCCTTCATAGAGAACATGTGTAGGGGACACCTAGTGGACCTGCAGTTGTCTGTGGGCTAAGGTGCTATGATGTTGGTGTTACACATGACAAGAACTGCTGCAGGTTTCTCCACAGTATACATACACAGTATACCTGTTTGAGACATGCAGGATAGTGTAGGTATAA
Organism: Protopterus annectens; assembly: GCF_019279795.1. Lineage (NCBI taxonomy): Eukaryota > Metazoa > Chordata > Ceratodontiformes > Protopteridae > Protopterus > Protopterus annectens. The sequence continues at coordinate 1,316,868,492 of NC_056739.1, forward strand.
GCAGTTCTGACAGTGGGCTGCCTTGCCACAGTTACAGTGAGCATGTACAGCTACATATATTAAATATGGGCAATGCAGGGCACAAGCTGTAAATAGAGTACAGATTACCACATGTATATATATATATATATATATATATATATATATATATATATATATATATATATATATATCCTGTTGTAGTACAAGTGCTCACATGTTCATTGCACCTGAGAAATACCTCTTATCACAGTACTGCAGAATACTGTGTACCTCCTCATAGTAAGAAACAAATGGGCAAACTGTGAAACATTTACTTGTGCTTACTAACAACTTCAGCTAAAAAGCTTAGAAGACAGCAAAACTCTGCAAGATATTCTTTCAATGAAATAATATGATTCATCATCACTTACCATGGATAGCAACTAAAAAAATCTTAACACTGAATATGTGACACACCCTTTCAGTGTGGAATTGCATGGAACACAGATTTTTTAACAGACAAATTGTGGACCATTCCTCATAATGAGTTACACTTGAGAGGCAGGCTCCTCAAGGCTGTGTCTTCTTTAAAACATGCTACTCTGCTACAGAAACTTGCTTCAAACTTTTGTTGCTGCTTTTGCTTTGTCATTCTTTCCATGCACGGTTCTGCATTAAAAGTGCGGGCACATATGCTTATGCCACAGGTATATAGTAGTTTGCATGGTGTATGTTCAAATGAAACTAAGTTCCTCGTGTGTATGAATCATTATATTTCTGCTATGCTGGAGGGCTCATATAATATGCTGCCTGTGTGTACATACATTGTGCTTGCTTCACTGAGGCAACTGACTGTGCTGTTCATGCTTGAAAATTCATGTTACATCAGTGACTGGCAGGTCACCATCTTAATTTATTTGGTGGTCACACCAATGGTACCACTGATAATTGGTGGTAGTGCTACCACTGTTCTTTTTTTTTTCCAGAGTGTGGCTTGCCATTTAAAGTGAAGACTTATCTGCTTAGGTTCATAGGTTCATAGATTAGTACTAGGCTAACTGCCCTTGTGGGTCATTTTAAGCCTAGCCAATTAACCCATGTGAAAATCAAATCCTGCACCTTGTGTCTTTAAGATAAACACCTTAACCATTATGCCATCCTCCCACCCAATAATTCATTGTAATCCCAAGATGCATAATATGCTAAGCACACTTTTACAGAGCTTTAGATCAATGTAATATTCTTAGTCTTAAGGACAATACAAATGATAAATAGAACATCACACTTATCCTGCTTTTACTGGCATTATAGCAATGTAATGTTTTAAACATAAAGACAATCATAAAAATTGTGAAAGAAGCCTCATACCCACTTTTATAGGGTTTTGAACCCTTGAATTGGTACCATAAAGACTTTTACATTTTTTTCCTGTCTTCTGTGTTTGTAATTAGTTCGTTCAACATAGCCATGTTTTGAAGAGTGTGCTTAAGGATATATAATGGGCTGACAGACAGTTTTAATTCAAGTTTTTCAGCCCATTAGATATCTTAGTGTGTTTTTCTCTATGTGTGTGTGTGTGTGTGTGTGTGTGTGTGTGTGTGTGTGTGTGTGTGTGTGTGTGTGTGTGTGTGTGTGTGTATGAGAGACATATCTTAGGATCACAGAATCATAGGATCATAGGAGGTTACTAGGCTAATGACCCTAGGGCCCTTACAAGCCTAGCCAAGTTTTACCCTTGTTTCCACCATCAGCACCTATCGCCCTTGTACAAGAGGGTGGAAACCCTGGGGTGAATTTACGGTTACCCGTCCAATTGTCCAGATTGCATTTGAAGATGGCCAGTGAGGTGCTCTGCTTGACATGAAGCAGGAGTCTGTTCCAAAGGTGTGGTAACCTCTGGGAGGCAACTCTGTCCCTCTGCAGGTACTATTAGTGTCACATACCAGGTTAAGGTCATTAGAACAAGTAACCTGTGTACCATTTGACTTACAGATATGCAGTATTTCCAATAAAGCAGGATCAAAGATTGTCTTATATGCAAGGCAGAAATCATCTCTAAGTAGTCTGCATGAAACAGAATAAAGTGACAGTGATTTCAGATAATCCTCGTAGGACAGAGGTTGAAGATTTTGAATTTTCCTTGTGAGGAACCTTTGTAGTCTCTCCAATTGCTACAGGCACTTGGAAAGGTACATATAAAAAGGGCACTGTACTCAATTATTGGCCTGATGAGGAAGAGTACAGAGAGGTTATAACTTATTTTTTTCTCAAGGCACTTATGAGATGAGCAATACAGAATGCCATTCTTACCACAAGGGAGACATGCTGCTCAAAGGTAATGTTGCTGTCAACCTGTGTGTCCAGCTCTCTCACCACTGACTGCGTACTTAGGGTGTTATTGATGTGGTAGTTAACAGGAACATCACTCTTCCTGAAAGGAATGATAATACATTGTTTTGTATTGAGTTTAAGGCCATGACTTTGGCATCAGTTATTTGTGTAAGACCATCTTGTAGGATGTTGACATCATTTGGAGATTCTATGACTACTCCCAGTTTGCAGTTATCAGCAAACTTTGTCAGCCACAGACCTTTAATTTTAGCTTGCACTTCGGAGAAATACATTCCAAATAGTAGAGGTCCCAGAACTGATCCCATTGTAATACCACTGGTTACAGGTCTGCTGTTGGAGGTAGATTTCCCTATTTTGACTGTATGGGTTTTATCAGTGAGCCAGTTAGCGACTCAACTAATGATATATGGGTTGATACCTAGCTGGGTGAGTTTGTCAATTATCCTGAGTGGAGGATAGTGTCAGAAGCCTTGGCTAAGTCTAGGTGGGCTGTATGCACAGATTTCCCCTCATCGAGGGCCTTGGTGACTGTCTCGAAGAAGTCCACTATGTTTAAAAGACATGATCTCTCTTTGACAAATCCAGATTGAGTAGGGTCAAGTGTTTGGAGGTTACCAATATCATTGTTGATAAGGTCCATGATGATTCTCTCCATGGCCTTGCAAAGTATTTATTTTATATTTGTTGACCGGGTTTGTCCGACAGGGCTACAATTGCCCATTTTCAGTGGAGGCCCGAGAAGAAAAGCTCGAACAGAAAAATAGAAATTTTACATATTGAATACATATAGAATACATTCATCAGTACCACACATTACTGCATTACAGTGTCATACATTACACTGTAGCAAGTGAAATACATATAGAAATGCATTCATCAGAGGGACACATTCATAATTACATATTATATGCATAATAGTGCAATAGTTACATAGCTGAAATATTTTGCTAGTTATGTTTGTACAGTGATATAGCAAGATGAGAAGATAAAGTAGTAAGTTTGTTTACTGAGGGGAAGGAAGGGAGAAGGGCAGTATAAGGTTATAAGGGATAAATGAGGCTAGTCAAGCTAATAGGTCAATAATTCCTGCAGTTAGTGGAAGTAACACCTCTGTGCAAGTGGATAACAGTGCCCTTTTTCCATTCAGCTGTGATGAAGCCAGTGCTTAGACTATGACTGAAAAGGGTACCCAATGGCACGGCTAATTCTTGTTTAAGCCCATGTAGGATGCAGCCTGGGATGTTATCAGGTCCCATAGATGCTGTTTTTTGGCCTTAGAGAGGGCATTTACAACCTGCCCTTTAGAGATACAAGGTAGAGGACATGTGGTAGGGATGTCTTGGGGTACATGTGGCAGGGACAGGGGAGTGAAGATTTCACAGAACCTGTCAGCTAACAGGTTAGCAATGTTCACAGGCAAGTATATGTGGTATCATTAATTATCAGTTCAGCACAAATCCTTGCCTTTCCTTTTAGGTTATGGATGAAACTGAAGAATGCCTTATGGTTGTCCTTAGTTGAGGAAGCTAATTTGGATTCATAGTTAGCTTTGGAGGACTTCGCAAGAAGTCTTATTTGCTTATTTAAGCTGAGAAGAGAGTGTTTCCAGTTTAGGGCCTGCTTCTGCTTACTGTTAGCAGTTTCTTCCTCTTATAAAAGGCCATTAATGGCAGTTGTCCACCAGATGGGTTTGCTCTTCCTTGAAGAGCTTGTTTTCATCCTATCAAGTATGGCCAAGTCAATGCAGTTTTCCAGGCGTTTGTATAAAGCATTTATGTAGAACTCGGCATAGTTGCCATTTTAATCTGAGGGTAGAGGTGCAGTGAAGCTATTTATATCATCTGCTTTGGAGAAGTTTTTTATCTTAGTTGGTGCTGGGTGTAGATCAGAGTGTGTATGTTCTTTTAAGAGCTATTCCAGTAAGTGAGTATGTGCATATAAGTACTGAGCACATGTAAGCAAGGGTGTCATTTTGTAGTGAACAGCTGAGGTGTAAGCAGGCATGTGTGTAGTAGTCAGTCAGTTAGTTTGTTTAATGTTACTGATCTCCATCCTGATGTGTTTGTGTGTAATAAACTACTTAAATGAACACCCAGCCTCATCATCTTATTGAATATAGACACAATGAGTGGCATGGTGTCAGAATGGGATCCAGAGTAGAACGTCTTTTTCAAGACCATGAGGCAGGCAGTTACAGTTGGAGGAATATATAGGAGTGGATCATCCCTGCACAAATGACTCACAAACAGGTTAGAAAGACAAATCCAGTTACTAAAACTCAATTAAATGATTTTTTTACTCAATTAATATAAAACGAAGCATTAAAACCATTCAAAATGACTTTCTGATTAAACAAAATGTTTGAAATTATATGTTGATAAAAATACTTGAAATGTTAACAAAAATGCTTAAACTAACTTCTGAATTGCATAAAATGTATAAAAAGGAGAAAACAGCCATATCTTTTTTATGTGCTTCATTTTTGTATTAACTAAAGCTATCTGATATATCCGAAGTGTACAAGGTGTTCGCAAGTATGTGCAGTACTGCAGTACAGTTATTTCACAAAAAATGGTAATTTCAAAGAGTTTACGGTGCAGCTGAATATTTTTTTGAGTACCAGGTGTTTATTTGAATATAATTACAAGGGCATCTTGTTGGTACGGCAGAAGGATTTTGCAGAGCTGCTTTACTTGTATTTGATAATAATGTTGCTGAAAACTGGAGATTATTTGAGCAAAAGTATGATATTTTCATTCAGGCTGCTTTTTCTGACAAAGATGTACATACAAAGACATTTATTCTGCTTAATTTAGCTAGTTCAGAAGCCATTGATAGGGAGCGTTTATTTCTGTATGCCCCACCAGTGTATGCGGGGGGGAGGGGACCTCCATATTGTGGTACTGGCTGAAACCCAGGAAGACCCTGAGTGATTAAAATGTAAATTTATAGAAATGTGTTACCCCCAAATTAATATTACAATGGAAAGGCACATATTTTACACAAGGGATCAAAAGCCTGGTGAAACATTTGCAGCATATAAAACTGACTTGAGAAACAAGGCAAAAATGTACAGATTTGGTGATTTAAGAGATTAGTTGATAAAAGACAGGTTTGTGTATGATGTAAAAGATTATGCAGTGAGAAAGATTTTGCTTCGAGACAGTGATTTAACCTTGAATAGAGATTTGTCATATGTATGAACTCATAGTAAAGCACACAAATATTATTACAAATGAGAAATGCATGCTTTCAGTGCCTTCCAGTGGTAATATTGATAGTATGCAGCATGTGGTTAAAAGATACAGGCCTAAGGGCATGTCCACACCCTGGGCCTCCCTAGCAAAATCCGTGACAGCTTCAGTGAAACCCAGAGCATTTATAGCAAGTTCCAGGGCAACTACAGTAAAATCCAGAGCATGCTCAGTGAAGCACAGGGGTGACTCAGCAAAATCAAAGAATGTGCCCCCACCTAGCCTCATAGCTAACTGTCATAATTGTGGTGGTAATAATGAACCTAAAAGAGAAAAGTGCTTAGCTTTTGTTCAGCAGTGCCACACATGTAAGAAGTGGAATAATTTCAAAAGTTTCTGTAAATTAAACGAGGCACATTCTTGTATTAAAAGAGAACATTCAAAGAGGCAAGTTAATCAAGTAGAAAGCTACAACCCTACATTTTATGTTGATGGTGTGTCTGTGCTTGGTGAAACAGTTAGTGCAGTAGATTTGTGAGCAAAGAATGAAGTATTTTGTACTGTTCTTATTAATGGGAGACCTGTAGAGCTCAGTCGATACTGGTTCAAAATGCAGTGTTACATCAGCTGAAATGTTTGCCAAAGTAAGTGCTAGTGAGAAGCTTGATCTGGAAAAGTGTGCAAAGCTTGTTGCTTATGGTGGTGAAGAAATTCGGACCAAAGACTCTGTAGTGCTTTCATGTTATTCTGCTGGGAACAGCTATGACTTGTAATTTTACATTGTCAAAAGGCATGTGCAGTCATTGTTAGGCCTCAAAGACAGTTTGAAGACTGCATTTATTTAATGCAGAAGTCTACCATGTAAGCATGTGTAACAATGAAAATTTCACACAAACTGTTTTTTCTGACTATGCTGATCTTTTTGAAGACAAGTTAGGCAAACTCCCATTTGTGTACTCCATGAAGTTAGACCCTGAAGTAAGCCCAGTTATCAGACCAGCAAGGAAAGTTCCAGTAGCCTTCAAAGCAGAGTTAAAGCTGAGCTAGACAGAATGGCATGTGTAGGAGTAATTTGTCCAGTAGAAGAACCAACTGAATGGGTATCCTCTATGGTCATAGCTCATAAGAAAAGCTCAGATGATATTAAAATCTTTATCGATCCAAGAGACTTGAACAAAGCACTAAAACGACCTCTTCATCCAGTGCTTATAGTTGAGGAAGTTGCTGCTCTTATGTCAAATGCCACAGTTTTTCTGTCTTAGATGCAAAAAGTTCATTTTGGCAAATTTTGCTTGACCAAAAATCTTCACTGCTAACCACTTTCAGTACACCATTTGAAAGGGACAAATGTTTGAGAATGCCATTTGGGATAAATTCTGTCAGTGAAGTCTTTCAACACATGATGGAACAAATTTTTCTGGCTATCTATGTGTTATTATAGTAGATGATGTTCTTGTAGGAGGCAATGGTGAAGCTGAACATGATAGAAACCTCAAAAAAGTTCTGGAATGTGCTTGTGAAGTGAATCTTAAACTGGATCCTCAGAAATGCAAATTCAGGCTATGAGAATTACTTATGTGGGTCATTTGTTTACTAGTTCAGGTTTATGACCAGCTTCTTCCAAGCAAGCTGCAATTCTTGAGAAGCTACAAGTAAATAGATAGCAGTTTGCACAGTAGATATGGTGAAGGATGCAGGCAATATTACAAGCAGTTAGGTTGCACTACATGTGACACGTGTATCTATTTCAAATGATCTTGTGTTGCTTACTTGTAACATGATTGCTCACTGCTGCTTGATCAAAAAGGCAAATACTCGAACTCCCCTAACTTGATCTCGCATAACCACTTTGCCCTCCCAACACCCCATCCTATAAAACTGTAAAGCCCTTCCATAACTGTAACCCTAAAACTACCTCCTCACTCCCTTACTCTAAAAATCCATTCCTGCTCCATAAACATAATGTCCTGCTCCCTAACTCTAAGACTCCCTTTTCAATCCCTAACCCTAAAGGCCTCTTCCTGTTCCCTAAACCTAAAATCCCCCTAATGCTCTCTAACCCTAAGACTCCATTCTTGTTCACTAGCCTTTAGATTCCATACTCACCTTCGTGCCCCCCTCTCCTCCATTTCTAAACCTAAAATCCCCCATCTGCTCCTTAAACCTAAAATACCCTTCCTGACCAGTGCCTTAATCCACAGTTCCATCCACACCCACTCTCTCACCATGGCTGCTAGACTTATCTCACTCAAACTAACATATTGTATTTGGGTAAGTACTAGCAGCTGCTTGTCAGAACTCAGTTTAAGCATGAGAGGCAGCCTACTCAAGCTAACAAGACGCTAGTATCTAACTTCAAGACAGTAGTTTTTGAGCACTTGGGACCTGAATGGTTGTAGTACACCTGACTGATATGTCATGCTTGAGGACTTGTGCATGTTGCTTGTGCATGTACTCACATTGTACTTCATTGCAGCTGAGGGCTCATGCATGTTGCCTGTGCACATACTCATATTGCACTCCATTGCAGCTGAGGGCTCGTGCATGTTGCCTGTACATGTACTCGCATTGTACTTCACTGAAGCGGAGAGCTCATGCATGTTGCCTGTGCATGTAATCAAACTGCACTTCACTGCATCACTAGCCTGTGCTGTTCTTCATCTATGATTCACACTTCCAGTATGACTCACAGGTCACCATGTTGTTTTAGATTATATTTATGGCGATGACTTTCACTGTTAATGCCCCATATTGAGTGCTGGCCTGCTGTGCTAACATGAACAAGATCAAGATCTTTCTCCTACAAAGTCAGTTCATGGAGCAAGTGCTGGGATGCTATGTGGGCCTATTTTGGATGATGGAATCCTGGTTCAACCTGGTCCTGCTTCTGATTGAGGCTACTGGCATTCCCTTGACTGGTAAGCAATGCCAGAGCTGGTATGATGACATGAAGACACTACCAACATTAAGATCTGTAGCAATGGAAATCAGAGGTTAGGAAAGAATGTCATAAATGACATTTAGAGTCTTTTTATTTATTTGTAAACCAAGTTTGGCAGAGATCCACATGGAACTTTTTCAGATTTATCACAGGAGCATTGCCTGGTTAAGTGACTTGTTCAGAGTCCTGTAGAGGAGGCAAATGGAGTGCAAGAGTCAAATCGTATATCTTTGGTTACAGGAAGCAGCTCAGTAACAATTTGGAGCCTTAATCCTCTGCAGTAACTGTTATAATATATTAGGTGAGCTTTTGTGGAAAACTGTATTTTCTCTGTGCCTGCTGCTTATGTACAGGTCACGACATTACTTTATATTGTGAGGTAATGCATGGCTATTCTGTTGTGAGGCTATGGGCACAGTAACAGGCTTTTGCCTGGCACTTACACGTGGGACTATGACTTAGCTGAGAGTCTGTGGACACATTTATAGCCTTCTGATGTTATACACATACATGTGGGAGAACAGCTATACACTGCTGTATGTATCTTGCTTACACCTATGTGTGAAAGCTGCTTTGTCCATTTTATCTTTCAGTGTGGCAGAGTGAGAGGAGAGCTATGTTGGCTGTCACAGGAGGTGGCTGAGACTTTTGACCTTGCAGGGTCAGTTTGCATATTACCTATTGACTGGCACTGTATTAAGTTTACCATCTGTAGAACATTTTCAGTTATGTCACTCTTCACATTGTGTCTCCCGGCTGTAGATTTTGATGATACCAATGAACAACAGGTGTGTTGGACATTCCCTGGTGGCTGCAATGATAGATGAATGCTTCACTTGGAGAAGAGGCATCCTATATCACCCAGGCAAGTACCTTTGCTTGCTTGCCTGCCTTGGCCCAGCCATCTGTGCTGCAACAGTTGTTAGACCACAAAACTGTCAATCACCTCTGTCATGAATCTACCACCATGACGTCTGCTGGATGACATTGCAGATATAACTAACCAGTGGGACACTGCCATCTGAAAAAAACAGAGAATGGTGTAGCCCCTGCTACCAGCTACCCTGACCCATTTCTGCCATCTGATGGGTGACACATGCATCCCTCTTGGCCAGTCATCAAGCAGTATGCTGGCCATTCTGCACCCTATCACCAGCCAGGTACAGCCTTTTTACCTCAGCCAACCTCTTGTGTGATGCCCACTATTACCTATCACAATTTTCCACCCTCTGTTTGTCTATGTCCAGCCCATGTCTCATTCTCATAGTGTACACAAACATACATGCATACAGATATTTCAGACATGGGCAATAATGCTCTTCCAACCTGCCAATATACCAGAACAATTTTTCCCCATAATAAATGTCCAGGCTATTATTAAAAATATCTATACTAATACTTGCTTCAATGTAATTTGGTGTCTATTCCATGCATCAGCTACTCTCTCAGAGAACCAATTAGTACACATCTCGTCCTATAGAATCTTGTCTGATGATTCTCTACTTCTTTTTGGAAACCTGAAACATCCCCCCGATGTAGTTTTCTCTAAATGCCCTATATAGCTGAATAAGGTCTTCTCTTAAATATCTATAATAGACACTGCACAAGTTCAGAAATTTTAGTCTTACAAAATAACTTACATTTTCTCATCCATGGATGCTTTTTGCATATTTCCATTGTTCTCTTCCCAGTTTACTCATCTTTGATTTCTTATAAGGTTTCAATATTGTTTTTCCATATCCAAATTTGGGACTAATATAACTAACAGACAACGACTACAACACTTCTGATTGCTTAGACTTTATAAATCGTTTTATACAACCTTTAGTTCTGTAACTATCATTAACCAATTGGTTGATTTGATTTGAAAAACTCAAAGCTGGATCTACCCATATACCCAGGTCCTTAAATGAATTTATAGTTTCAATCACTGTCTGCTGTATTAAGTATTCACTTTCGAATATATGTTCTGCAAATCTCATATGCTTAGTGTTTGCTATATTTATCAGCATATTATTCTCCTGTGCCCAATCAAGTTCTTTTGCAGACACTCCCTATCTGTAGCATGTGTAATCAGTTTACCCATTTTCAAGTCATCTGCATACAGACTGTAGAAAACCTCATGATGTAAAAGGTAGATCTGAGAGATACAATCTAAACAAGTATGTGGCTATGACAGAGCCTTATGGGACACCCTGACTGTAACCTTCAATTTCACATGTCCAGTTACTGTATGATACTTGTCTTGTCCTACTTGTAAGCCATGCAGCGATCCATCTTATCAAGAGCATATCAATATCTAGTGGTTCTAATTTATTGATCAGTGTTTTGTGTATGACCCTATCAAATGCTGAAGTTAAATCTATATAAATTACATCATAGCACAATGTTTCATCCATAGCTATTATTACATTATTATAGAACATCATGTTACAGGTAGTAATAGACCTGTTTTCAACATATTCATGCTGATATTGGTATATGTCACAACACTGAAACTCATAAGGTCGAAACCATATCACTGAAAACTCATAACACTGAAAACATTCTCCAGAAGAATTATATATAATAACTCTATGATCACAGAACCATGAATAAAAGAAAAAAACACCACTCACAGTGAATCAGCACTTAAGAGGAAATACGGACATCTACAGATCTGGGGGGACAACATGATGCTGACCACCCCAATTCACACAGACTGTGCCAGGCTCACTTCCTTAATAGCTCCTGTGATAATAAATGACACCATTGCATACATTCTACAATATTTTATACAGTTCTATACTTTTTAGTATTTTCAGTGTCATGCGTTTTCAGTGAAATAGGTTTCAGTGTTATGAGTTTTAAATGTTACGATAGGGAACTGCATGCTAATATATTTTTTCAAGTCCCAGCCTTTCCAAGTCTGACAGTAATTTATCCAATATAACTTTCTCCATTATTTTTCCACAACATGAAAGTAAGCTTATGAGTTTGTATGGCTCTTGGTTTGTTCGACTTCCCTTTCCCTTAAAGATAGGTTTAACAAGTGCATGTCTCCAATCATGAGGAATCTCTCTATACTTATGCAACTTCATAAATAGCAGATAAAATTGCACTGTAAGTTCATGCTGAAATGTTCTCAGGTCATTATTATTAATTATGTCTTCTTCCTGTGCTTTGTTTTGATCCAGATTGCATAGTTCTTTTTCAATATAATCTAATTTGATTTCAGTAACTGAGTTTACCTGGATGTCACTACAACAATTTAACCCCCATTTGTGAAGCCAAACTGTTTTGCATAAGATTTTGCATAAGATTTTGTAAGTACATCTATACTCTGTTGTATCTGAGAATAAATTGTAGAATCTACACTATCCCCCGGATTTACTAATCTTCCGTGCAGGACTAGCTTATTCCTGCACGGAAGCAACCGTTTAGGAGCAGGACGGCAGCGCGCCATGCATAATAATGAGGTGAGCTGCCTGAGCTTCTAATCTTACACGGAGCATGTAAGAGTGTAGGGGGCATGTCTGAGAACAGAGCCCTTAGAATATACACACCCCTGCAATGCAGAACAGCAGAAAGGGGTAAGAAATGAGCGAGACCGCACATAGGTGTCCGCATATCCCCACCAACAGTCTCCCATGTGTTCAAAAGCAGCAGCACATTTAAATAAAATGAAGAAACCCTTTTATTTTTTTTAAATCCAATTAAAGCTAACCATAGGTGCGTGGGTGTGCCCGTCGCTTAGCTACAGTTAATGTAGCTTAAATGGCTGAAGAGGATAACAAGGAAGATATATGCAAAAGAAGCAGCATAGCAATAGTGTAGTGGGTAGAGTATTTGCCTTATGCGCAGGCATTTTCTGTTCAAGTCCCACTGCAGTAGATTCCATTTTCTATGGCAAAGCACGTTATGAGTAATATTTATGTTGCATAACCCACTAAATAACATATTTTTATGAACTAGAGTAATGCAGTAAATGCACACGTGAGGCGTTAGTGTTATAATGAATAAGGCACTAGTAAGCAGGTTTAAGCACAAATAAGCAGTAGTAAGCATATTTAAGCACTAGTTAGCGGGCGTAAGCCCGTTTGTGTGGTGCTAAGCAATGCCTACACTGGCTAAGCAATTCTAAAGCTAACTTTCTGTAAGCAGATGTAACGGCAGGTTAGCAGTGCTTACCCTCGTGCAAACCCGCTTACAACTGCTCAAAAGTGCCTTAATCACTCTGTATCCAACGGCCCTTGTTCTGGCCATCAACAAAATACACAACCATGCAAGTTTCGAACCCAGGACCCCATACACCATTGTCACAATAATTAACCACCAAGCCATCACAGAAATACAGATGGATGAGATATCAGTAAACAAGTCCTCACCATAGTAAAGCCAACCAGAACCTGTGAAAGAAATCAGTATGCAGTTATATGTTCCATAACCCAATACATAACAAATATGTGAACTGGAGTACAGCAGTAAGCCCAGAAGTGAGGTGTAACTGTAATAGAGTGTTGAAGTCCCCAATAAAACACAAGGACCCCATAGAGTGTATGTACACATCAATTCTGGATACCTGGCAGATATATAAGATGCAATGAATAAGAAATTAATGCCCAAAAGGAAATATAATGCAAAGTCTAATGTAAGCACCACTAAGCATTGCACAGGCCAGCTTAGGAGATGTAAGCAATATGTAGACCAGCTACCTCAATGTGCCCAGTAGTATACCCCTTTAAACAATGCCAACCCTAGGTAAGCAGGTTTGCCCATACCCTAGCCTTTTCAAAACTGGCCAGTCATGGAAAAGTGTGGGAAATCGGCCCTATTTAAACCCAAGAGGTGGAAATGCATCTCATAACTGGTTGTAGCTTCCCCTTGCAGGCACTATGGCAGTAAGGGGAGAAGGTGTGTGCTTCCGGATGCAGCACTGGTGCAGGGTTCCTATCTCTTGATCAAAAATTGTAAATGGCGAACGCGTATTGAGCAAACCCGATTGGTCAAAAGGTCGTGCGCATAACACGGAAATCACCATAGGGAATATTTTCCCTTTACTTCAATGCAGTGCGATCTTGGAGTAGGAATATTTAAGTATGTAAGTGTGGGGGGCGCAGGGGTGCTTGCCCCCCTACCTACAGCATTTAGGTAATTATAGTTTTTTATTTTTATTTTTTTATTATATTTTCGAAATTTCAAACATCACTCATATGGTGTTGACCATATGGTGTTCAATGTTTGAAACTTTCGAAAAAATAATATAGACCCACTGGTGCATCCAGGAGTCCAAGGTCATGGCAGGACTTCTAGTTAAAGACCATGGTCAGAGACTGCTGCAGGGCCAGTACCAGGGCTAAGATAAGGCAGAGGCCTGGGAACATCTCGTCCATGACCTCACCAGTGCCAGTGTCATACCCCGAACTGATAAGCAGATCAGGCACCACTATGCCGACCTGAAGCGGCATAAGTGGGACCTCTTGGAGGACTGGCTCCAAGAAGCTAGAGCTTCAGGTGATGTTCCAGACACATGTAAGTATCACCCCAGTATGTGTGTAATAATTACCAGTTCAGGTATATCATGGATAGGTATGGCTAAATATTCCTTTTATGTCACTCACAGCTGCAATGGAGTGGGCAGCAAACCAGGAGGCCCACATCAGTCGCCTGGCGAGGTTGCGATGCGAGGCAGGTCAGTAATACACATGCATTTACTGTCATAGGAAATAATAATAAAAGTAGTGGTGAATTAATTGCTAGTATAAAACCTGTATTGTTCAAGGCAAGTACTGCATACACTACAGAATATGGCAGTAAGTGTCTTATATTGTTTGTAAGTCAATAAAAGTGTAATAGCCTGACAAAACAGGTCTAACTGCTGGACTGCATGTGTATATCCTGGTATCATATGGTAATGTAGATATGCAATCATGTAATAGTACTGTAGTATTAAGCACTGTTACCCACACTGTGTATCATAAATTGAATGTGTAAGAATTCCTGTATATGACAGGTGTAATCCCCAGAGGCTATTTAGTACAACTGAGAGACACATAGACAGTAAACAGGAAAAATGCAGACAACAAAAACCAAATAGCACATGCAACTAGGCTGTGAACTGTTGTTTTTTTAGCATACACAGCCACAGTTCCAATCCGGCCAGTGGTAGTAGTCTGCATACAGAATCATTCCCCACAACTGTACAGATATGTCCAGAATGCCTATTAAAGTCGCCCATATATGTTGCTTATCAACCTGTCCCCCTGGGAAATCAGTGGGATGATCCAAGACATATAGGCAGCAAACAGGAAATACAACTGATTGACACACAGCTATGAGAACAAAGCTGGCACACTAGCAACTCCCCAATACCTTATATGACTAAGAAGCCACGTATTTTCCATTTCCACCCAACTTGTCAAGCTGTGGTCAGGGTGTGTACAGTAACAGATTGAGATGTATGTGCATAATAGTAATGTGGAATCAGGTACTGTGTGTGGGAACATTCAGGTAGTGCTAATAAACATTCCTCCCACAGGTCTGTCAGATACCAACACTGTGCCCAGAAATACAATAATGATATGCAGTTGCTCAGAATAATGAGGTATTACACATCACTGTTGCCCACACTGTCCTACAACATAAAACTGTCTAGGAAATCTGTATATGCGTGTTGTAATACAAGATCAGAATGCAAAAGCACAGGGGATTAATAAGACAGAAAGCAGATAGGAGATATACATCAATATCTATATAGCAGACACAACTGTGATGGACAGCTTTCAAGTTGTAGCAGACACAGCTATGGTCTAAATCCTGGGAATGGAATTAGACTGCATACAGATACATACCCAAAACTGTACAGATGAGGCCAGACTGTCCAGTATATGTGCTCATATCTGCTGCCTGTCCCCTTGTCCCCCTGGTAAGTCTGTGGGATAACCCCAGATGTTTAGCCAGCAAACAGGGAATACAAATGATTGGCAAACATCTATGAGAACACACCTGTCACTGTAGCAACCCCCAAAAATTGTTAAGAGAGTAATATGTCAAGTATGTCCTAACTACACTCCCATGTTGTCAAGCTGTGACCAGAGTGTGTTCAGTAATAGAGTGACATGTATGTGCATGATACTAATGTATAATCTGGAACTTTGTGTGGCAACAGTAAGGTAGTGCTAACAAATATTGCTCCCACAGGTACATTGGATACGAACACTGTGCTGTGAAATACAGACTATTATAACCTGTACTGGTACTGTTCACTCTAGTATTGCAGGGAATTGTGAGTGTTGCTGTTTCTCTGAATAATAAAGTATCGCTGGTCACTGTCACCCACACTGTGCTACGTAATATAACTGTGTAGGAAAGCATGTATATGTGTGTGTCAGGTCACTAAAGGTGGAAGAGAGCAATATTCTACATATGTCCAGGCACAGCAGCATGTGGTCAACACATGGTCAGAGTCTGTGCAGAAAGAGTTGGATAGCATAGTGCAAAACATCAACCCGGAATCCGGGAGTATGTGTACAAACAGTTAGTTAGTGTTACCAAACATTCCCTCCACAGGTATATCAGGTAAGAGGTGTATACTGCAGGTAATACTAGTTTATGTGTAATGATGACGCCAGCCATACCACT
Source organism: Protopterus annectens (assembly GCF_019279795.1). Taxonomy (NCBI): domain Eukaryota; kingdom Metazoa; phylum Chordata; order Ceratodontiformes; family Protopteridae; genus Protopterus; species Protopterus annectens. The sequence continues at coordinate 1,316,884,560 of NC_056739.1, forward strand.
GTTCAAACAAGGCTGTAGGGTAGTAAGACTTGTAAGGAACAGATAACAGCACTGACTAGGAAAGTAATGTGGACTACAGGAATATACTAGTTGCTAATTGACATCTTTCTCTCCACCCCACCATATCTCCAACAGTAATCAACATACCCACCCCAATCAGTATGTAATGACACCTATGTTCTGATACTGTCCAATTGTTTGATAACATGTTAATGGTTGCCATGCATGTGCTATATTGAATTATTCCAACACTGGTGGCATGGTGACATCAATGTACCTGCATGCTGTTCTTATTACCACTGAGGTCCCAATCAGTGGTGGCTGGTGACTTCAAATCAAAGGAGGGCTGCAGAAGACAGCTGAATGGGTAGGTCCAACAGGAAGGGGTGTGGCCAACTAGAAAGGGGTGGGACTATGCTATAAAACACAAAAACTAGGACTTTAAATACGCTGCCCTGGGTACCACTGCCAAACCATCATTATGAGAGTCCAATCAAGACAAAATGAATTGTAGAAGAAAAAAAATATTTCAATGCATTGGCTGCATGACAGCTTACTTAATATCTAGATGGAACTCTCTCTCTCTCTCTATATATATATATATATATATATATATATATATATATATATATATATATATATATATGAACATATATACATGCAAATGGCTACATCAACACATATATATATATATCCTATATGTCAACATATACACAACAAGCTACATATATGTACACAGGTATATATCTATGTACTTATATACGGACATATATATATATATATATATATATATATATATATATATATATATATATATATATATATATATATATATATATATATATATATATATATATATATATATATATATATATGTAAGCAGATATATATATCTATATAGGTATATATGGACATCCATGTGTAGATATCAACAGGAGATTAACTAAAACATATATGTCCACATGCACAGTTAACTCTTATTTGAATAGGTAAGTTCTATATATATACATATACATAGCTATATATATATATATATATATATATATATATATATATGTGTGTAAGCAGATATATATATCTATATAGGTATATATGGACATACATGTGTAGATATCAACGGGAGATTAACTAAAACATATATGTCCACATGCACAGTTAACGGGGTTGAGAGGCCCCAAACAATATACGTCTGATTCGAATAGGTATACCCACCTCCTCCCACAGCCAAACATGTCCGCCCTGCAATACACTACCAAGTGTTGTAGATCCCATAACCAGGACCTGACACGACATGGGCTCAGGATGTTAACAGTACTACATCCCACCTGTATGATGTCAGGCTAGTATTGGTAACATATTCTGCAGTACAGTCTGGCTCCCATAGGAAATGTAAATAGTGGAAGCTATCAACATCCCCAGGATAGATATACACAGACACATATATTCAAATACAGATATACATATATATATATATATATATATATATATATATATATATATATATATATATATACATGTGACTACACATACACATGCAGAGATATGTACAGTAAGATACTTATGTAGTAGGTGCACACAATATGCAACAGCCACTATGCCTGCAGTTAACACCTTAATGACTGGACACTGAATGAGCCACCCATACAAATGACAGTCATTGTCTGCAACATATACCCACAGAGAGGTCATAGGATAAAGCACCACACACATGTCTGCAGAAATGGAAAACCATTATTTGTGTACTATTACAGATTTATATACCATGCCATATAGCTTTTCAGACACTGACATCCATATAAACAGAGTAATGCAACTGTGAATCAATTATACTAATACAGTAGTCTGGAAAGGTTCACAACTGTTGCTGTTCAGGCCAAGCCCTTCAAATAGTACAATAGTAAAGCCAGATTGGGCCACAGGATACCAAACAATCAACAGTAAGTAATGCAGGTGTATAGTTCAGCAGCCTCTATCTACACTATGTATACAATCACTAGGTGGTAAAGACTTCAGTTGACCAAATGGGATGAAACTGTCAAATAACAAGGCATAACTGACACCATCACAGGCACACTGACAAACAGAGCAGTCTGTATGGCAGGAGGCAGTAGGCCTGCATTAACCCAATTTGTGTAAGTAATGTCAGTATAGGTGAATTGTATGGTACTGTACATCCAGATACCTTAAGGCAGCTCACACCTGATGCCCCCACATATTGTAACAGCCTAGGTTATTTATGGTGCATCCCCCCCAGACTCAATAATACAAGCCCATATACCACTGTTACATGCACTGGCCTCTAGACTGCATATGGGCACACATGTATGGTGTAGGTAAAGCCCACACATATATGGCCTCAGCCCCACCGTATGTGTGGGGGATACAACAGCAGTGGACTGCTGGCAGTGTGATACATGTATATGTGCATATGTATACTACCTTTATTTATGTAGACATATATTGTTCTGTATATGTATATATCTAGTGTGTATCTGTATATCTATGTACATATATATCAATATGTATATGTGTATATATCTATATAGATATCTGAATAATTATATATACATATATTTCCACCATATGCCCTGAACATGGAGGGTAGGCCTACCTCAGCTCCTATAGTCCCAATTATGTAGTGCAATGGGATGTCAGGTATGTCTAGCAGGTATAGCAGTAGACTATTGCTACTGTAATCGTGATTGTCTTCACAGACATGGTGTGTGTGGGAGGTCACATCTGCTTTTCACATGTGCACCATTGGCTGCTGACAGACATCTTAAATACAACATAGTACAGTACCACTGCTAGCACGTAATGCTACTGTGCACCATTGGCTGCTGACAGACATCCTAAATACAACATAGTACAGCACCACTGCTAGCACGTAATGCTACTGTGGACTACAGCAGAGATCGTGGCCAATATATGTGGACATTCTGACACACTCTGGACAGTCCAGGGGTACACACAGAACCCCTTAGTGCAAAACATGTGGACCAAGCCTGACAATGTGTATGTTAACAGCTATGTAAATGGGTATAACACGTACGACTGGAATACATATGCCCCCATAGGTTATGCATTCACAGACCCCTGTCTGTCCTGACACATACTAACTGTTGGTACAGAGGTGCCATGGCCACATACTATCCACTAGATATTGACATACATCTGTACAGCATCCCACTGCTCTGTCTGGTATACATAACTGTTAAGGGAGGCCCGGCAGCAGTACATCTGGCAAGTATCTGGACATGACATCTCACTGGGTAAGTACACTAAGCTGCTAGGCATGTAACAAAGCACTGCACAGGTAACAGGCAGACTGGCTCAACACTGGCATACATTTCCTATGGGGGAATGCACGTGTACCTGCATATATAGCAGGCTCTACAGACATGTCACACAGGGTAAGATAAACCTGTGTGACAGTGCATAACTTCATCCAATGTGAACACAGACACATATGGTACACTAGCATATTATTAGAGTATATCGAAAATCTGTTCAACACCATCATCATATGTGCCACTCACACACAAACCCTACATATACTGGGCCACTACACAGTGTGGTCTGATGCCTGTTTGTGGTATGGGATGTGTGTGTGCATGGCCCTACAAACATGTAAGCTGATATGGTAACATACAGTGGAGCAGCATGTAATATCAGATAGGATGGGACCAAGAACAATGACATCTACCACAGTCTGTACACAGGCCAAAGTGCATATTAACATTATGCACACTGTCGACATTCATCATAAGTACACAAACCTCAGTACTGTACACAAAACTACAGAATGTCCAGGTTATGTCATCAAATATAACCCCTACTGTATATAGTATGTGTAGCGGTCCGATATCTCACTGGCTTGTTATCAGATATGATGTCACTAATTATGGTGTACAGCATATATGCACCTCTTAATGCTTGACATATGTACAAAGGTCGACAGAGTTGTGGCTGGAAGCACATACACAGGGCCAATATTGACATGTTGCAGTGATAACCTCATACATTTATGATGGATATGAAGTCAGTAACTGTCACGGTTCCACCATCTACAGACTGCAATCCTCACACTACTTTCTGCAGTTCACAGATAGGTGCTCTGTGGGAAACACATGAAACCAAAGGCACTGCTCAGTCTGCAGATGACCATACAGATCGGAATTCCTCATACACAGAGCACTGACATGGCAGGTATTGCAACATGTAGGACAACCATATCCACACACACCCTGTAAACCAACATTACTCCAAATGCAGTATAGCAGCACTTGCAGTCTGTAGTCAGGTCAGGCACATCCCCCTCCTATGTGTTGCCCTGTTTTCACATTGTATGTTGTTAGAGGTAAATTCCCAATCCATCTTAGATACTGTTTGCCAAACAACAGATCAAATTCCTGCTCACATTGAATGGAAAGGCCCAATACCAACATGATGTTCCTAGATATTGGAGTGTGTTTTCATGCAATTGGCTATGGGAATGTTACCACAGCTGTTCCACATGCAATCAGCTAGAGGAGGGCTGCAATTCATGCAGAGGCCATCAGCTGATCATGAGCATCAATTGAAATACACATTATGCTGCCTAAGCAAAGGTCTCCACATCCACCAGAGATGGAGTGAGAGAGGCAGACAGAGTCAAAGAAAAGTCAGGGAGGGGTGGTAGAGTAAAACCTAAGCATATTTGTGTCACACACCTACCATATACACACATACCTAGCACAGTGTATCAAATCCCTGATGACTATGTAGTGCTATCAGATTTCCATGCTGTTATTGGATGCATGGTGAGGAGCCCTCAGAATGTATATGTGATGGTGAATGACATCTGCAACAGGGATATGGTAGCTGTACAGTAGGTGTAGTACATGTGCCTGTCCGCATGCACAGGTGCCAGCAACAACACAGTCACACTCTCACAGGGATGCACACACATTGACACACTTGGCAGGGCCAAGAAATACAACTCATCACTAGTAAGATTGCCACAACACATTACTGTGCAGGTATCACATGCACTACAGAGGTCATACAGAGGTTATATGGGCAAAGGGTATGGGGAGGTGTCTGACATCAGACAGCATGCATCAGTATGCCAATGGGAGTTGTAGTGAGTGTGACTGTGATCATACACACACACACACACACACACACACACACACACACACACACACACACACACACACACACACACACACACACACACAGTGCCAGTACTGACATGCATGGGTGCATTGATTCACGGGTGTGTAGTGATCAACTGTGCCAGAAGGCTATAGAAGAATATATGATGGGTATACCTTGGCATCAGGCCACATGGCAATGGTTTGCATTGTGGCTCAGGGGTGTAGTTTCTGGATTTTCCCACACAGGTGGGTATTGTATTCACCATCCAGTCACCTGGGTGACTATTGCATGTGGCCAATGCTGTGCATTGCTTGCATGTATGTGTTCCTTAGTCCATGACATGGACTGTATCTGTGATGTGCACACCTCCCACATGCATGTACAGTTCATAGGTTCATAGGTTCATAGGGTTATACTAGGCTATCTGCGGGTATGACTATACATTTTTTGGCATTCTACAATACAGTGACATGTGGAACTGTACCTGGGGTGTCTGGTGCATGTTGTGTACACAGATTATAATCAGATGTGCCAATTCTGGCCTCATATGATGGGTGGTAATGGACAGCTGGTTTACCCTGTACCTGCATTGATAGCATGTTAACAGCATTCCCTGGTGTCAGTGGCATCTGTCCATACAGGGCATGTTTTCAGGCATGGTATGTCCTTTGTGTATCACATTTGATAGCACCACAGGTGTTGCAGGAGTCCAGTGGGGAACATGGGGAAGGTGCACTGTCTGCATCTATGTGCCTATTGGACAGATGGACATGGTGCCATGCCCTCTGTATCCCACTGCAATCATTCCATAGTTACTATCGGTGGGCAATATGCAGTGTACTACTAACATAGTGGCTGTTGCCTAGACAAGTGTGTGTGTGTGTGTGTGTGTGTGTGTGTGTGTGTGTGTGTGTGTGTGTGTGTGTGTGTGTGTGTGTGTGTGTGTGTGTGTGTGTGTGTGTATGAGACATGGGTTGAGAGTGTTCTCTTGGTAATGCTAGGGTTGCTAACTTTGTTTGCCTGGCATTGATGTCACATGTATGGGTATGGATTTGCACCCCAGCCTCTTGGCTATTTCACATCTGTTATCCCTGTGTGGTGGACATTGTGATATATACTAAGACCACCATATAAGAAAATTGCAAAACCCACTCCACATTGGGCCCAGATGTTACACACTCATAACCACCTACACACAGGATACAAGTTACAAACACAGACACACACACCTTTCCTTTCTGGGATTAGTACTCCTACCTAACTAGTTTATTACACTACAGCACTACACAGTTATAGTATGTGCCACGGACATTACTGGAGGACTCTTTCCCCAAAGGTGTATTTCACATTGGATGACATCAGCAGGATTGCCAAAGTATGGCATTGGAATTGTTGTGAGTGTGGCTAGGCTAAAATGCATTGCTCCCTACACAGACATTGAAACAGACACAAAGCATCCACATCCAACATGTGTGAGTATAGGACACCTAACAGAGGTGTATATCACACTACAGCATGAAGCTGTTATAGGGCACACCACGGGGATTACTGCAGAACTCCTTCCCCAAAGGTGTATTTCACATTGGATGACATCAGCAGGATTGCCAAAGTAGAGCATTTGAAATGTACTGAGAGTGACTAGCCTAAAATGCATTGCTCCCTACACAGACATTGAAACACACACAAAACATCCAGAACTGCCATGGGTGGAAATAGAACCCTACCAGAGTTCTATATCACACTATAGCAGTACGCAGTTACAGCATACGCTACAGAGATTACTGGGCTACATCCTTCCCAGAGGTGTATCTCTAGGTGGATGACATCAGCAGCCTTACCAAAGTAGAGCATTCAAATTGTATGGAGTGTGACTACCCTAAAAAGCATTGCTCTCTACACAGACACACATACACAAACACTCACACACATCTGGGATTAGAACTTCTAACTGATTTATCATACTGTAGCAGTACACAGTTATGGCATGCACTACGGAGATGACTGGGCTACAACCTTCCAAGAGGTATATCTCTAGGTGGATGGCATCAGCAGCCTTAACAAAGTAGAGTTTTCAAATTGTATGGAGTGTGACTACCCTAAAAAGCATTACTCTCTACAAAGACAGACACACACACACACACTTGCCAAGTCTAGGATTAGAACTCTTACCTAACTAATTTATCATACTACAGCAGTACACCGTTATAGGACGTGCTACGGAGATTAGTGGGCTACAACCTTCTCAGAGATGTATTTCTAGGTGGATGACATCAGCAGCCTTGCCAAAGCAGTGCATTTGAATTGTAGGGAGTGTGCCTACCCTAAAAAGCATTGCTCTCTACACAGACACACACACACACACACACACACACACACACACACACACACACACACACACACAAACTTGCCAAGTCTGGGATTAGAACTCCTACCTAACTAATTTATCACACTACAGCAGTACACAGTTATAGGACGTGCTTTGGAGATTACTGGGCTAAAGCTTCCCAGAGGTGTATTTCTAGGTGGATGACATCAGCAGCCTTGCCAAAGTGGAGCATTTGAATTGTAGGTATTGTGACTACCCTAAAAAGCATTGTTCTCTACACACACACACACACACACACACACACACACACACACACACACACACACACACACACACACACACACACACACACATACACACACACACACACACACACACACACACACACACACACACACACACACACACACACACACACACACTTGCCAAGTCTGAGATTAGAACTCCTACCTAATTATTTTATCACACTACAGCAGTACACAGTTATAGGAAGTGCTTTGGAGATTAATGGGCTAAAGCTTCCCAGAGGTGTATTTGTAGGTGGATGACATCAGCAACCTTGCCAAAGTAAAGCATTTGAATTTTAGGTATATTTACTACCCTAAAAAGCATTGCTCTCTACACAGACAGACAGACAGACACACAAAGATATTTGCCAAGTCTGGGATTAGAACTCCTACCAAACTATTTTATCACACTACAGCAGTACACAGTTATAGGACGTGCTATGGAGATTACTTTGCTACAACCTTCCCAGATGTGTATTTTTAGGTGGACAACATCAGCAGCCTTGCCAAAGTAGAGCATTTGACATGTTGAGTGTGTGACTATCCTAAAAAGCATTGCTCTCTACACAGACAGACACACACACAAACACACACACACACACACACACACACACACACACACACACACACACACACACACACACACACACACACACTGTTGCCATGTCTGGGTTTGGAACTCCTACTTATCTAGTTTATCACACTACAGCAGTACTCAGTTATGGGATGCACCATGGAGATTACTGGGCTACAATTCTCCCAAAGGTGTATTTCACAGTGGATGACCTCAGCAGGCTTGTCATAGTAGGGCTATGGGGAGGGCAGTGTGTTTGCATGGGCCATACCCATTCATCTAGAGGCAGGCACACCATATGTGGGCACAAACAGGGTCATATTACACAGGTACATGTATACAGCTGCTAGATGACTACTTCCTTTTACAGTCATGTGGCACAGCTAGCATGTGTACCACATAGTCTGTACTGCTGACAGATACTGGTGACTAGTATCTGCAGTGAGTGACACCTGAACCTCATGTGGTTGTGGCCCTTTGACTGTGTGCTGGGTGCAGCAGGCCTGGATGGCTCCTTGTCACAGTCACCCTCTTCCACGCATCTCTATACATCTACCTTTGGCTTTTTATAGTGTGTTGTCCTTACATATATCTCTGTATTCCTATCCACTGTGTGTACAAAGCATGAGTTGTGCATACTGAGGAGTGTCTGCAACTGCCAGATATGTCTGGTCCACTAGTGTTTGCAGACATGATCTTCATGTGTTTAAGTGTGTGAGCATGCCCAGTATGACCTTTCAGTATGTTGTTGACTGACAGTGCCTTCATTTCTCTAAGTGTGTGAGCATGCCCAGTATGCTCATCTGTATTGAATGCGTGGATCAAGTCCAGGTAGTTTGTACTGCAGTGCTGATCTTTGTGTTGTACACCTACAGGTAGCATGCTGTTTCTGCAGGGTATCCGTCAATCATTTGCCATTGACTGTTACTACATTTCTGCATAGGATGGGGGAGCACACCTGACTATTTCTATATTTCTACACAGGATGGGGGCACACCTGACTATTACTACATTTCTATGTAGGGTGGCTGGGGCACACCTGACTATTCCTACATTTCTACACAGGATTGGGGGCACACCTGACTGTTATTACATTACTATGTAGGATGGGGGGCACACCTGACTATTTCTACATTTCTACACAGGATTGGGGGGCACACCTGACTATTACATTACTACGTAGGATGGGGGGCACACCTGACTATTTCTACATTTCTACACAGGATTGGGGGGCACACCTAACTATTATTACATTACTACGTAGTATGGGGGCACACCTGACTCTGGTACACATTTGCTAGGACTGTACTGGTATGTCAGGTACTCCATTTCATTCTGTATTCTTACCTATCATGCTAACTAGAGGCATACCAGTGTACTACAGATCATAGCTTTGTTTGCCATACATATTATTGTCTGACTTCCTACCCTTCAGAAGTAACATCCCGCTGCCTGACCTGCTGTAGTCTGTCTGTGTAGACCTGGGGGTTACCCATAGGCATCATTCAGAGGCCATGGCACAGGCTCTATTTGGGTTTGTCTACACCTCCTGCTGGCTGGGACTGTTGTTGGGTATGTGAACCTCCCTGACTGTCATGTGTGAGTCATATGGACACACCTGTCTTCCAGCACATTTTCTGTAGTGAGTTTTGTCACCATGTGTAGTACTGGCTACTATGGTGACTCCAGTATGTGTTACAGATGTCATGGTGTCACTATGGGTGTCTACATTCTGCTGCCATAACATTCAGCCACCGAATTCCCTTGCATGCTCACATCCATACCATAGATACAGGTAACAACACATTCTCCTCCATTTGGCAATTTGTAGGTTGATTGACTTACCTTGTGGATGTGATAGTTTTGCAGATGGTGCTGGAGGGCTGACTATGTTGGATGCACATAGTACACTCCCTATACATGGTTAAGCACAGGTAGTGTCATGTTTGTCATCCCTTTTACTGTATGTGTGAGTCAGAGAGAGGTGTTATTCCCTGGGTCCCTACTGTGTCAGTGTATGTGTTATGCATTGTCTCTTTGCTGCAGCTCGACATACTGGGCATGCCTCCATCTGCCTATTGGCAGGCTCAGGTTGTGCCTCCTCCGAGTCACTCTGTGCCTGTGCAGGCCTTGGCACTGGTGGGGGGCTGTGTGGCCCTGCCCCATGTTGTTCCAGCTGCAGCTGTTTCCACAGGATCATATTATGTAGCATGGCATATATCATAACAATTTAGGTAGATGCAGCTGGTGAGTACTGCAAGGCTTCACCGGATGTGTCCAGACACCGGAACCATGACCTGAGCATTCCAAACACATGCTCTGTTATAAGTCTCATCTGTGCATGTGCCTCATTATGGCATTCTTGTTCAGGTGTGTGTGCATTTCTGATGGGTGTCATCAGCCACGGCTCCAGTGTGTAGCCAGCATCCCCCACTAGGTGACCGTAGGGGATGTCCCCACTGGCAAATCTCTGGTACAGCTGTGTCAGATGCCAAATGTGGGAATCATGATAGTTTCCAGGGCAGCAAGCACACACATTCATTATATGCCCTGGGCATCACACACAACCTGACAGTTGATGGAGGGGATGCCCCTGCGGTTGATGTAGGCCCTACCCCGATCACTGGGTGGTACTTTGATACATATGTGCATGCAGTCTATAGCACCCACCCACTACCTCAGGGTATTCTGCTATTTGGTGGAAGAGATGCCTATTTCTGGCCAACACCTCACGGGTGTTGGGGAGATATACGGGCTCACTGGCATGTGCTGACATGGCATCCAGGAACTGGTGGAATACTCTGGATGCTGATGCCTGTGAGATCCCCATGATATCCCCAGTTGAGCTTTAGGAGGTACCTGTGGCTAGTATTCCTAGGCCTACATATTCCTTGGTATCCGCTGGGATGGGTTTTCCTCAGTCAGTTTGATGTATCAGGCGTGGCCGGCACAGCTCAACTATTTGCTGTAGGAGGTCCCTGTCCACCCTATAGTGCTAAACTATCTCCAGCTCATGTAGCCCCTGGTAACTTACCCTGGGTCTGTACACTCTCCTCTGTCTCCTCACTGTGGGTTGTTCAGTAACATTCACATCCTCACCACCCTCAGCCTCTTGCACATGTTGTTCTATGTTGCCAGCTGCAGCCCCTCTCATTTTGTAGGTTTGTTTGTTAAAAGTTCCCCGCTTGTATACACCGGTGGTGTAGAGTATGGGAAAAACCATTGGGGAAGGTGTTTGCATAGTTTATAGTAGTGTCCTGGGCTGGGCTGGTCTGCTGCCTGTGTAATTGGCTGATTCTGTTACATTTCACCTGCCAGCTGTGCTAGTTCTCCTTGATTACCTTCCTACTGCTGTTTTCCCTTCCCATTGCCTTCCTGTTTAAGCCCGGGGCACACCGCGCAAACAGAGTGCTCAAATGTGCGCAGTGCTGCTATTTCCTGGTTTAACTTTTTTTTTTCATCCTGTAAAACCCAGTGCGCAGCACGCACACCTGCTTAGGCAATGTAAAGAGTGCCAGGCAGATTCAGACACACTCCCTAGCTTAGCTGTGCTAAGCTAGGAGCAAACCTGAGCCAGAGGGCTCCAATCCGCTTACAGTATGCCTGACACAAACCCCATGATGTCACCTCACTCCTAGGCTTGCACCAAGCTATTCCTTCTCTTATACTGTTGGGACCTGACTAGCATGCTGGGGAAAACTGGGATTCACTATCATTCCCCTCATTTGCATAGGATTGCCTGCTAATGCATAGTTACATGTCTCACACTGAGCCTCCCCCCTTAGCAACCCTACTCACTGGCCATGTTGTCTTCTGCCTGCCCTTGATTTACATGGCAGAATAGTGATTTTAGTTAGAATGCTTAATTTAGGTTCATTTTGTTATTTTCCCCCCAGTCCCATTTGCGTGCTGCTGCCCTACACTTAACCAGCCAAGATCGTCTAAAAAAATGTTTTTTTTTTTTTGCTGTTTGCCATGCCAGTGGCCTTATATGTGGCCATTGGCATGCTTCCTAAGTGATATGCAGCCTTTATTTGGAGCTGTCACAGCTCTGTTTTGGATTTTGCAGAAATGTACTTGGTTACTAACTGAGTATATTTCTGCAGATTGCACTAGTCCTGCACGGCCAGTTGCAAGTTTTCTGGATCGCAAAATCACCTCATTTGCATGGATTTCTCCAGCAAATGGGGTGATTTGCATACAGGGGCTTAGTCCGTGCAGGAGGGCTCGTGCACACCCCTGCAGGCTGTTCCTGGATCGCACAGCAGACATATTGCCTACCATGCAAGGCATAGAGAATCCGGGGTATATTTATCAATTTGGAAACCTTTACTTCTTGTCCGTCTTGTTTCTATCAAATTGTTTCCTATTATGCTCAGTATCTTTACAGAAATTTTCATTTTTTTATCTTGCCTTACACTATGTTTAATTTGTTCAGCTTGTTTATTTCAGTTTCATAGCTTGACCTCTTTTTCATTTCTTATATTTTTTCTCACTTTAATCAGATATCTTGTTCTTATTGTATGTCATCCTGATGTTGTCTGCCTAGATCCTGTTATTAAACATTTTATTGATTTTTTGCATTCAAATAATTTATCTGTCAAAACCTTTCATTTTCTTTTTGTAGTTTTTTCACTGGAGGCATCATTCCAATTCGCTTTACATAGTGACTGCTTTGCTTCCATATAATCTATTATTAGCTGGCTGTGCATTGATTTAGATTTCATTTTTGCAGAATTATCTAGCAATAAATTAACCTTTATAACCCCATTATCAATGCATATCAAGGGTGGTAAAACTTTGACATGATCTAACAGTAATTTCTTTAGGAGCACAATGTATAATATGTTTCGTTCCCTGGTAGGTTTTGTACCGTCTGAAGCGACTGTTCCTGAACGTATGTTGTAAACAATTTTATTACTAATGTTGCTGAATCAATATTATTCCAGTCTGTTTTGGGTAAATTAAAGTCTCCAACCACTATTATTCTTCCCCCCTGTGTTTCATGTAAGAAATGTATGAATTCCTCTAGGTCATTTGCACTTAACTTTGGTGTTCTATCCATTCCAGCAATTGCTCTATGTTCAAGCGTTATCTTTATTGTTACAATTACCCAAGCTACAGTATTTGTGTTACAATTGAACATGTAATAATCACATGTCTAATAACAATTTTTAATCCCTATCAGAACACCTCCCCCTGATTCTTTGTTAGACTGTCTGTTACAGTAAAATCATTTATTCCCTAACAGAACTGGTTTTAAATCATCATTCTTAAACCATGTTTTCACAAACAATAACAACATCAATCTTATGAGAACGTAGGAAATTTTACAATAAAAACAATATTATCAATGCTCCTAGCATTAACTACCATCAGGGATGCTTCAAATGTTGCAATCTGTGAAATGTCAAATTTCCGACCTGGCAAAAATCCTGCCTTGTGTTTATCAAATATTACAAAATATCTGCTGCAAAAATTCTCTTCCCTGATCTTGACAAGTGCACGCCATCCTGCCTAAACATGTGTGCCCAAAATTAGGCTTGAATGCTCCACACATTTCCTTTTATAAAACAGGACATTTTTTTTGTCTAGGTGTTTATCCACAAATCTTTTCATTCACAGTGATCTGACTCTCCTTTCTATATTTGGTTTGTGAAAAATATGTCCTAACACTTCTACAAGCTATGCCATCTATGAGGGCTTTAAGTTCCTTACTAACAGTCACAGTCCTTGAGGATGAGATCATTTGTACCAACAAGAATAAAAGCAGATCCATACTTCCTTAAATGAAGGCATTCTAAGGCCTTTCTCACTTCCTCTCCTTGTACAATCATTCCTGTTTGTCTGTATTGTTTGTATTTGTTTGCGGTCCCATTACCTATCCTTCCCCAGAATTCATCTCACTCCTTTCCTATCACCGTTTCTATCATTCCTTCCCTGTTCATATATATATAAAATGGAGTATCTATCCACACAAAAATGTACCTTGTCCTCCCAGCTGCTTTACCTTTATGCTTCTTTTTCATTTGTCCCTATGCATGCCATGCTTCCAGTTTCCTTCTGTTCTATATTCCCCTAACTATGGATTATTTCTATCACATAAAGACCAGGATTCAGGAATGAATAGGGCAGTACATCATGCCAAAATGCACAACGAGTGGGAGCATACAAGGTGGGGCTAATTCATAAGCACAGATAGCACCATCAAGCAACCAGATGAAATTACAGTTAGAAATGACTAATAATCATATAATGATATGTAAATGAACAATGCTATGCTAATGACACTGACAGCAAGTGCAAATAAAGGCAAATAATATGGCAGTGGGATTCAGAAATGTATAAAAAATTGTACAGTCAGACTCCACCGCTGGTCAGTTTGTACACTGAAATTTCTTGTTGAACAGTAGAAGAACAGACTGCAATGCTAAGTGTAGCAGCTGTCATAGCTTAGCAACATATGTTACAGAGGTGGCTCTCACAGTCATTCTCCATGAAGGGGAGTGAATCACCACCCTTCACATCACAGAAGGATCATACAATGCTTAACATACCATCATCTACATGACTGGGACTTAGTAGCCTGCTAATGTGTGGACAGTCATCATACAGCAGCTAGTGGACAGTCATCATACAGCAGCTAGTAGACATGTGTCATCCTCACATGGAATCAAGTAGGTCACATGAAATATCAATTCCTGTTGACTTGAAAGTATATTTAAAATGTTGACTATTCTAGGTACAGGGGCCTTCCAGTAACTACTGGAGGACACAGTAGGAATGTTTTAAGTATCTGCCATGAAAATACTATACCAGTTTCGTGATGTGATGCTGTAGCATGTGGGGTATCATGGTGGTTGCCAAGGACAAAAGAGGACAGAGCTAACATCACATGGGTCTTCTGTGTAACTGTTAATTTCCCTGAAATTCTGAAGGCCATTGTCTGCAATAATATTTTGATCAAAGTAACACTAGGTTCACAGACATGACAGTACATCAACTGGAAGGGGTTTCATTCCATCATCTGGAAGGTGATCCGTGATACATATTAAATCATATAAATGTGCCTGTGTGCCATCCTAGTAGTTTCCATAATTCCTTCATATAACACATGTCTATCATATAACAGTGATTTATGCAGGGCAATTTCCCACAAGGACATCTTATTAGTGATGCCTGATATGCCTTGAAGTCACGGCTCATGACATCAATACAAATCCCACAGAGAATGGCTCAGACAATACAGAGTGTGCACTGTCACAGACCCGAAACATTGTCAGTTGTGTGTTTGGATTGAGGAGTCTACTTCTGCTGATGAGATTCTTCTGGTGGCACACTGCAGTATGGCCGTGAGATGTGCAGCAAACTATTTGCTCTTTGTGCAATTTTTCACAACATGATTGAGCAGAGACAGCTGGAGAAGAGATTACCAATGTAGAACCAGGCAGGCTGCAGCCAGCATCTGAGGGTGTACAAGATGACGAGTCACTGGGGAACCAAATACAGGGGAAGAACCTGTGAGGTAGAGGTGGACACAATATGCGGCACCACTGGCAAACACTTGGCATCTCGTCTAGAATTATGAGCAGATAAGAGACAAGATAGATTAAAAGTTATGAATATAATACAACTCCTATGCTATCCACTACAGTGACTTGACTAGCCATGTTGTGCATCAAACATTACCTATACATAAAACACAGCTGTGAGGGCAGGGCTCAGTAGTCATCCCAGAAGTGTGGAAGTGCACACTGAATGCAATCAGAAAGAAAAACAGAGGTGAGCTGGGGGTTTTCACATGACGTGGAAAGGAGTATGTGATATGGCCAGAGGATTAGAAGTCAATGGGTATAATGTATAGGAAGAGATGGTGCTGCTTGAAACTTGTTGGTGTCCAGTAGTACTGGATATGTAGCTTTCTCTGTAGCACAAGGTGTAAACTCTCTGAGCTTAATGGAAAAGCAGAGCTGAGCAGGGTTCAACTCCAGCATGCAGATGGATTTACGAAGGGGTGGACATTTGGCATAATGGTTAAGGTGTTTACTTGCAGACACAAGATACAGGGTCTGATTCTCACATGGGTAATTGGCTTGGCTTTAAATGGCCCACAATGGTAGTTAGTCTAGTATTAATTTATGAACCACACCATTGTCATAACGCTTGGTAACGCCATTACAAGTTAAAACACTTTAGTAACAACAGCACCAGCTGCTGCAAAAGCGTTATCGTTCACTGATAACTCCTCTTCCGAAAAAAAAATGCTTATGATCACAGTTGTTTATATATACACCATTTGCAATAATACATCAATTAAATCAATTAACCAACCACATCATGCAGGCTTAGAATTATTCACAATTCACAAAGTAGATAACCCTTCTGTTCCTCAGAGGAACCAACAGACTGAAATGTTTTCGTTAGTAATACTAATACCTATTAAGCTGATTTGATGTTTAATATAATAAGGTGTGTATATAAACAGCTGTTGGATCATAAGCATTTTTTGTTTGCATTTGAGGACGTGAATTTGAATTTTTATTTTTTGTTTGTCAGCTTGGTGTTTGCATGTGTATTTTTGCTTTCTTGGACATTAAACAGCCTCCTTTGGACCTTATTGGGGTTTTTCCTTCGAAGTGTGTGGTGATTCTTCGTTTATTAGTTTACTGTTCACTACACTCCTTTTAAGTTTCTTGGTATTAATTTATGAACCTATGCCCCTAAATGAGTGGCAACAGACCCATCTCATTCAAATGTGGTTGCACATTGTGTATGTCTGAGTGGCAGGTGTTGTGGAAATTCAGGTGGATCCAATATAGATGAGGGTTCTCAGTAATAGCATCCAATGTATGATAATGGAACTAACACCCACTGGCAAGGGTAATGGTGAACCATGAGACAGCGACTGACTGTCCATGGCCTGCACCTGCCTGAAATATATATAGCACAACCTATTGGGTGCCTACATCTTGTTTTGCTATGTACCCCACTAGTAGGTGGAGTGGAGAAGGTAGCAGTTATCAAAACCTGCCTGACCAGAGGAGTGTATCCACAGTGAAGGCAGATAAGCAGCAGTCATGGACATGGCATTGACTCCAGTGTAGAAAAGTACTGCAGGCAGTGACATGCCTGTCCTGCACAACAATCACTTCAGCCATGTGCCAAAAGCCCTCATTTATCTCCTCACTCAGATCATATAGCACCCCTGTCATCACTTTCATGGTAATGATGACATTTTTCTATGCCTGAATGGCTGACCTGCACATCCATGCATTTCCACTACACCTCCCTTCTCAGACAATGACCTAGAGGCAAGGTGTTGGCAGCTACTAGCCTATCTATCCTGACCTCTGTCTCTATGCTCTGTAGATATATTGCAGGTGTGTAGGCAGGGAAGACCATGCCACCTGACTAGGTTCACTGGACATGACCTCTCCTTCAGATGGATGAAGGTACAGCAGGCAACTGAGCTTTGTCACCAGGCATGTGTGATAGTCTGCCCTCCTCATATGCTGTTGCCAACAGTGGCACAGTGCCCTATGACTATTTTTCCATAAGGTTGCTGTCAATTTCAATATTTAATGCACCAATGAAATCAGGCTTGCACTGTTCCTTGGCAGATTACCCTATAAGTGCAACACGTGTAAAAGGAGACAACCATTAAAAATAAATGGCACTCCAACCACCCATTGATGCACCCATATTATATCCTACTGCTATGTAAACACATGTACCTTGTGCAGTATGCCATTGTGTTCACATTTCACATGTCACTGCAGATGACAGATGGAATTGTTGGGCATCTTTGAACTTATAGTATAAGAGTGACCACATACGGTGTTACTGGACAGAAGGTACTACCAATCTAATGCATCATCACTAGAGGTGCAGGAAGGTACATTCAGCTCAGATCCAACATCCAAGCCTCTACCAAGTATCAGTGTCCATATGTCCATTACATCTCACAGATGTGGACAACAGAAATTCTTCCATGGCAATCAGGGTACCTGCAGTAGTAGAACCCCATCACATATAGCCATCCCTCTTGAGCAGGGCTACCAGTCTTCTGGCAGGCATGCAAGATCATACCTGTGACACTTCACCAGACCTGATGAAATGCCCAGTTGTTGCCATCTATGTCATTAATATCACTCATCAGCTCCCAACACACATGGTCAGGCAAGGCCTAGTTGCTTTTATCTGTCAGGAGTATCCACCATCACTGGTCATAGAAGGCCAAACAAAGTACCTCAGTATCAATCTGGAAGAACTTTTCACTTTCATTTTCTGGCATCATGTCGCAACCTGTAAATGTGGACATTGAGCTATGGTCAGTGAGCAGACATATCATATATGCAACACTTGCTGTGGGCACATACACCCAAGTACTGCCTGTGCCACCATTAGGTGCAATCCTACTATATCTTAATATCACAGGATAGGTCCCCATAGTGTCCAAGTAAGGCAATATGGTATCACACCTTTTAGTGGCATGTGCTCTTTCAGCAGTCTGTGTAAACCTTTACCTAGTAAAGCACAGCCATCATGTGCTCTAGGTCTGTTTACCAGCCCACTATCAGTTAACATGATTTCTAGTTTCAGCTGACAGTGTTCGCTATGCTTCATATGTGATGCAAATATACTAGCAGTGTGTATTATCACAGCTCATTCTGATACTTAAGCCTAACAGGGGTTGTAGTGCACCACATTCAGCACCAGAGTCACTACCTAGGTGGACTACTGACCTACATAAGTTTGTCCCAGGCCTCCATTGTTATAACTCACACTGCGCTTCTCACACATCTATCTGCAGGTGGCTGTGAAAGTCCACCTCCAAACATCAATGCACATTTTTAGGTTGCCCATTCCCACACCTGAATATAGTCCATGTCTCCTGACCCCATCACAATTGAAACAATTCTATAATGTCTAAAGCAATATACCGCATAGCCAAATCTGACTCTTCTACTCTTCCAAATCCCAAATCATTAGGTTGATGAAGAGCAATACCTCTTCAACAATAACAAATCAGTAAGAATGTTAAGCACACATTCTCCCTACATGATAGCATCCCATGAAGACTTGATACAGCAAGTGTAACTTTTTTACTATTCTCTGGAGTGAATGTCTCTATATCCTCTATAACACAACAAAAACTGTAATGGTCACAGCCATTTTTATTGCACAGTTTCATGGCAATTATGCTAATGAGCCAATTAAGGGTATATGCACTGCATAATGGACTCAGGCTGTGCAATGAGGATCAGCCCTAACTTTGAAATAGCAGGTATGACCCAAAGTACATTGTTTGTTTTGTCATATGACCAATGTAAGGGTATAATACATAATTTTTCAAATATACCTTTATTTTATGGTTTGCCAAAGATACACAAATCACTGAACATTATCCCATTCAACCTATTGTATCATCATCAGAAACTATATTAGATAATTTAAGAAATCTACTAAATAAGTGTTTGCAGGCTTTAGTTGTAAAAAAATATTCTTATATTAAAGATTCTTATGAATTTTTAAGTAGACTGAAAATGTCATATATTCAATATGATTATTATTTAGCTACTATGGATGTTCAAGCATTGTATACTAGTATTCAGAATCAACATGGATCGTAGACTGTATCATATTTTCTTCCAGAAGGTCCTAAAAAATTGTATTTTATAGTAGTTAGATTTTTGTTTGAAACAGAATTGCTTTTAGTTTAATGGAGATTTTTTTCTTCAGAAACAACAGCGATGGGTGCCAGTTTTTCCCCTTCATATGCCAATATCTTAATGATTTTTTGAGCAAGGATATATTTATGCTTCTGATTATTTTTCTAATTATATTAAATTGTATGTGCTTTCCAATGATGATTTTTTTTATTTTTCAAGGTTCTGTTATTGTTATGAATTTTCGTCATATCTAAATTCAAACGACAGTAAAACATTTTGTTGGGGCTACAAACAGATGTGAAATATCTTTTCTGTATGCTAGGGTTAAACTGATATGAAAGTGCAGATATCTTTACATAGGAAGTATATATACACTAATGCAGTACATATCCTCAAAGCTCTCGCTAAAGGGAGTTCATCAGGACAGTGAGTTTATGCACTACTGCTTTTTTTTCAGAAGTGTTATTTTATTTTGAAAAATGTTATCGCCTGGTTATCATGCTTTCACATCACTAAGTGCTTTTAGTGTATTTTGTCACCACATATACTGAGTTATCTGGGCAGACTTTTGAAGTAATTAAAAATATTGATCTATTTTGTGGGCCGATGTTACTTTGAGTAAGGTTTTACTTCTTTATCCTTCTGTTGCTTATAAGGCTGGACCTAGTTTAAAGCAAAATGGGTAAATTCTAGAATAGATACACAAGATATTTACTTCCACATTTGGTTGGGTGAATGTAGTTCTTTTGGAATTAAACCATGTGGGAATTGCAAAATCTGTGAACTGGTTGGCAGAGACATCATATGAACTTTTTCTAAAGGCACTTTTCATATTCATTCATATTCAGTAACATTTTTCTTGCAGGTCTATGATGGTTATTTATACTATAGTGTGCCCTTGTAAATTATTTTTGTAGGTAAAATTACCAGGATGGTTAAAAGTAGAATACTGGAGCATTTAAAAAATCATTGTAATAAGAAAATCGAAAATATAGTGCCTGGCCATTTATGGAAATAACATGAGGCAATATTTTAGTTTTTAAATATTTTGTTATGCGGCACATTTTTCTGAAACTGTGCTATACTGAAAGAAACCTTTTATCTTGCTTAGATAAAATGGAGGTTGTGTACATTTTACAGTATAGAACTTTACAGATAGGTTGAATACTGAACTGCCATGGAAAGGGTTTTAATTGGATATTTGATTTATTGGTATTTATTGATCCTTTCATAAATACTACTAGGGGTTTACTGATTTTTAACCTTTAAAGAGTATTTTTAGAACTCAAGGTGTTAGTTTAATAAAGCCTTTTTAGCTTACCTACTTTTGTTGTTCTTTAATCATTTTTTTTGAATTTGTGTTTGTTTATTTTTTCTTTGGGTCCTAGTACATCCCCTGACAGGCAATGTAAGGCCTAGTGGGAGCTTTTATAGCCTTTTTGAGTAGACACTTGCACTGGCCATGGGGAGGGCATCAGCATGTGACTGGCATAGTAATACCACAGCCTGGCATGACATGTAGGCTAATATGAGGATGATCACACAGGTGACTGACCTCTGGCTGGCTACAGTACTGTGCAATGCATCAGTCACCAATCACCCAAACCTATACCTTATATATATATATATATATATATATATATATATATATATATATATGTGTGTGTGTGTGTGTGAGTATATGTATATTGTCATGAAGGGAGATACTGCCAGCACAGCTATCTGGAATTTTGTAAATAATTATATGTCATTTGTGAATATAAACATGATTTATATAAGATGTTTGTGTCACAACTGTATTAGAACTGTATGTTATGTGTATATCAAACTGGTTTGTACAGACATGTGTGTTTAAAATGGTATTTGCAAAATGCTTGTCTTTAAAATGGATCCACAGTGTGTCATATTGGAATATAACGGAAATGTACATGCACTATTGTAACTATTTAAATGTATATATTTTAACAGTAGAAACTGGGATACATGAGGTTAACCTCAGTCTAGTAAAATTTAGAAAAACAACTGAAATTAAATTATTTTATGGCTAGGCCATAAAAGATTGTTTCTTTCAGTTTTCAGTGCAGCAAGAGACATAAAGTCTGTAGTAGGAAACTTTCTGTATTGTCTTTATGGCGAACTAATTACTAGTTTTGAAAATATGCAGGAATGCAATTGTTTTATGACTTCCAGCATCTGCCAAAGATCTGAGGAAAAGCCCTTGTCTGTATAATTTTACAGGTAGATGCTAAATGCTGCCAGCTTCTAGCAGTGGGTGTTTCAGCCGGGAACTAGAGTCAGATGACAAGATGTGATGTCATTCTGCAAGCTATCCCAGCAGTAATATTTGAGATATTAATTAGAGAAGTCTCTTAGTGAGACAGTGCATTCTGTATTATGTCTTGGACCTGACAACAACTAGAAGATCCATTCACCACACCTGGCTTGCTCTCTTATTAAGTTCTTAGGTTATAGTAATTATCTTAGGTATAGTCAGGAATATAGTGAAGCTTAATTTAGATATTTTTATTTATTTGAGACTGTTCTGCAATGTTGTTTTAAATATTTCCTGTGGTTTTGAACTCTGGTATTACTGTGAATATATATTTAGTATTGTCTTGTTCTTTTATTATTTATGATTAAATATATTTAAACCTTTCATTGTGGCTTATCTGTGTGGAGATATTTAAGTCTTGAGAGTACTTGCATATTTTTTGGTGACAATGTGTGTGCCACTCCTAGTAGCCTTGCTCTTGGTCAGCCTATCATTTGCATTAGTATTAATATTGCACAGTAAGATTGGGCACCCTTTGTTAAAGGCCCTAAAGTATCTGATAAGCAGTGGTGGCATCAAATCAAAGGGGGGGCTGCAGGAGACAGCTGAATGGGTGGGGGCCAATGTGAAGGGGTGTGGCCAACTAGAAAGGGGAGGAGCTATGCTCAAAACCACAAAAACTGGAACTTTACTTAAATACGCTGCCCTGGGTGCCAAACCATCATTATGAGAGTCCAATCAAGACCAAATGAAGTGTAGAAGAATAAAAATATTTCAATGCATTGGCTGCATGACAGCTTACTTAATATCTAGATGGAAACAAAAAGTTTGCAAGGCATAAAAAAATAAATTACTTTTTAAATACATTACTGGAATGCCAGTCAAAGTCAAGTATAAGAAAAACGAGCAGCACTCAACTCAAACCACTTCTTCTTGCACTGCTGTTCAATTATAATTTATAAGCCTGCAAAGATGACTGCAAGTCTCCAACAAAGGTAATGAGCTTCTTAAAATACTGTAATCCTGTCCTTTATTACAAATACTATCATATGCATTTCAATACCCAAGGCTTATATGTTATCTAGTTATGTAAGTATTCTGTGCATGGCAGCAACAAAAAGGCTTTCAATGTTTTAATTCTTTAACAGTATGCTTATTAAAGCTTACTTGCATCTTACAATCTCAGACAAGCTTACCTGATGGTCATAAAAGCATTTCTACTTAAACACAGAGCAACGGGCACTTTATGAATAATAATAAGCATAAATCAACTGTATAAAAATATGACAAAAAAACAGAACATTCTGCAAAATCAAGCAAGGACAGATGAAAAGCCACAGTAGTACTTGTGTCTACCTTGGATGGCGAGATACTCTGCACACTTACACTGCATAACTGCTCCTTGCCTTGCTTGGACACATCCAGAGTCACTACATGGGGGAGTGGGGTGCAACAAGTATGTCACAATTTTAAATGTCTCTGGCTGACTCTGATGGCCCTGGCACATTTGTCATACCGCTCAACCTCAGAGCAAGAAATCTGGACAAAGCCATACATAAATGTGGGACAAAGGCCCAAAAATAAGGACAATATTTAAATATGGCTCTTATAAACTTTCTAATAGAATAGTAGGTCTTGCATTAGTATGAATTTTCTGAAGGGTATGAAATCTGAAACTCATATCTCTGTCATTATTTTCTAACTTCAATCTTTACTGATTTGCCTCTACTTTGCCAGAAAACTACAATTTTATGAAAAATGGACCAAAAATGTGATGCAAAAATATAAAGTAGCCACACAATACAGCTGGGAACCTGTCAAAGAAAGGATACTTTTTTAATATTAGTACTGTGAACTTGAACAGCTGACAAAATAAATGAATCTACATGCATTTCTGAAATAAAAGTAATCTATAACTGATTATTACAGTTATTTATTAATTGTAAACCCTCCACGTTTTCTTCCAAAATTGCCATTTTGTGGAGAGATTATTAGAGGGAGAACAACATTTTGAGCCAAAATCAGGGACAGTTGAGAGCTTTGGATATGCATAATTCTATAAAGCAATTTATTTGCAAGTACCTCTCAATCTGTTAACGCAGGATATCTGGACAAGGCCAAATATATTGGGGGAACATACAAACAGTACTAAATATTGCTCTTGTATATAAACTTAGTTGATAGAATAACAGGTCTTGCTTTAGCATGCATTTTTCTGAAGCTTATGAAGTCTGAAACTCAATGTCTGTCGTTATTTAGTGACTTAACTCCTAAATGATTTGCCAGAAAACCACAAATTTTATGAGGAACAAACCAAAAATAGGAAGCAAAAATCTGTTCATTCTGTGAAAATCTGGACAATTGAGAGGTATAGTTTAGCCAGGGCTGTCTTTGAGTTTGTCGCCCTTCCCTCTCACAAAATCATGGTCGAATGGAGCCTCCCCCCTGCAGCCATTCCAATGTCCCATTACTTGGCTATTTTGCCCCATTTACCATAAACACTAATGTGCATACTGCTTTACTTCTACAATGATGTGGATTTCATTTGAAAGTTTTATTTTGCATTTTACAGCACAAACACTAAGACATTTGCTAAACAATGCAATGCAGTCTCACAATGAAAATACACTTAGCATTAAAACTTCTCTGACCATGAAACTTACATTCATTGAAACAACATTAAAATTCACATTCAAAGAAAATACATTTGACTAGTATAAAGATTAACTTTGGGCTGTTTTCAAATGATAGGCCCCTTGCACATAAGACATGCATGTGTTGTGTGATACACCTTCCTGAATGTATTAAATTATATTGCTTGTATAATACAGTACAGCTGTTAGAGGGAGTTTTAAAGTTATAGTTTTGAACATTTTTCCAGTAAACAATGAAACAAAATGCATGCACCAATAATAACAAAACTGCCCAATTGAGAACATTTCCATCATAAAAGTCTACTCAAACTTCTACAATCCACCAGTATCAGTACATATGCACAATCTCTGCAGAAGTAAAAGTCATCTATAAAATTCCACATTAAAGAGATCTGTAACTAATGAAGAGGTTGCTGCTAGCAAACAACCCATTTCATTGTTTCATCTACTGAGTGCATGTATCTTCGCCAAAGAGGACATTCTCAGTATGGCAACATCTACCCACTGTGAGAGTAGAACCCACAGCCTTCTGCATCAAAAGCAAGTACACTACCTGTTGTGTTATTAACAATGCAAGCGGAGTTAGCATAAGCAGCACTAAACTTCTCTTCCACTGAAGCTCTCAGCTCCTTATAAAATCTACTCGACACTCAACTTCATCTCTCAACTTTGCAGCATAAAAAATCTTGAAACGCCAAAATTTATTATGGGGGACAAAAGTCCAAAAACCAGGGACACATTTTAAACATTGCTTGTATAATCTTGGAAAGTTGTTAATATACAATGCTGTGTTATCACCATACATTTCACTGCCAAGTCTTGAACCCAAGACCCTGTACAAAACAGTCAGAACAACATACCACTATGCCAAATCAGCTCTTTTATGAAATAGAGGAAGACTGAAACTTAAATGGCTACCATTTAGTGAATTCAGTTCTCAACATAGCTGTTAACCTCTTAGCACAAAACACCTGGACAAAGCCAGTAATGGGGGAATACAGCCCTCAAACATATTCAGTGAATTCAGTTCTCACCATAGCTCTCAACCTTAGCACAAAAAACCTGGACAAAGCCAATAATGGAGGAATACAGTCCCAAAAATAGGGACAAATTTCAAATATTCATCTTATAAACTTAGAAAATTGCTAGAATAAAAGGTTTTGTGTTAATATGTACTGTCTGAAGAATATGAAGGCTGAAATTCAAATGGCTGTCAATTTTATTTATTTAAAATTTGTTAACCAGGAAAGTCTGACTTGGAACAAAAGACAATTTTCAGCAGAGGCCCAGGGAGAAATACTGTAGACACATGTCTCTGCAACATGGGAGGACACCAGAGCAAACCCACACACAAACACAGGGAAAACATGCAGACTCCACACAGAAGGCACCCCAGCCAAGAATCAAACCAGAGAACCTCTAACTGTGAGGCAACAATGCTACCACTGCACTATCAACTATCTAAGGAATTACAATTTCAGAAACCACAAATTTTATGATGAACAGAACAACAAATGAGGCAGAAATCTGCAAAAGTTTCACAGATGGTGGTGGGTAGGGAATTCAGGCTCTTGTTACCTGAACCAAGAGTACAGGGATCAAGCCTGAGTATTCTCTAACCACCACCAGCAGGTCAACTGGGGCATCACACACACACACACACACACACACACACACACACACACACATACACACACACATGAAATCCAAACAGCTTCAATAATGTATCCAAATGCACACTTCCAACCATATCTGGCTCTGCAAAGTAAACATCGTCATCCTCGTCTGCATTTGCATGCGCTGAAATGCACACTTCTGGTTACTATTTGTGAATGTGCCAAAACTGCTGACCTTTCAGTCTTCTGG